>NC_048303.1:33423162-33723162 GCF_013100865.1 Trachemys scripta elegans | reverse complement strand
TTTGGTTCCAGTTTGGAACTAACCTCAAGCTCCCTACACGTTTTATAACAATGCTGGCTCATATAGTAGAGACAATTGTCACTCTTTACCTGGAAAGACATAACTAGCGCTCTCATCCCCCAAAATTAATTCACGTTCTTGGAAAAGCATAGAAAAGGACAAGCTGTCTAAGAAATACACAAGGTTTTTGGGGTCCCATTGTATACCCTCTCCTCAAAAGAGTGGCTATGTAGGAAATCAGCAGCTGTGGGGTCATGGACAGCCCTTTTCAATCCCTAACCAAATTTGCAGTTTCTTTACATGGCTAGGGATCACTTTTCTTCTGGTAGCACAGCTAGATCATTGGCTTCCCCCTTACAGCTTTGCACTTCAACCTCCACCTTATGGGGTTAATGCTATAGTGAGGGACCTAGTGCTGGTCAACCAGCACCAAGCTGTGACTATATATAGTGATTGTGCTGGGTGCTGTACAAAGAGGCCCCAATTCTGATTGGAGCCTCTGGGCAATACTAATATTGATGAACAATAATAATTTGATATAGCATTTCAGCACCTTTCCCATGGGGACATTTTTTTATAGTGGCTGCTTCCTGACTCCATCCCACTCTGGCTAATCAATGGGATTACTCTAATGCTTAAAGTTAGGGACTGGAAGTGTTTGCAGGATCAGGGCTCCAGTTTCTACCAGACTCCCTACCCCCATTCCCCAAATTTGCTTTGTATGTTTATACAATGAAGCTGCTGCCAGCTTGGAAGTATGGAGGAATGCTGCTCTCCTCCAGTCTTTCGAAGCATAGAATGGATCAAGAGAAGCATAAAGATTTAAGTGACTCTGCAGCCAGTTCGCTGATGCATAAAGAGCCCAAGGAGCACAAGCAGTGCAATTAGTTAGCAGCTTCTATATTTTAATGCTCCAGCATGAAAGGGTGAATCAAAATTGGGGGAGGGAAGAAAGAAGATAAATGCAGCAGATAGGAGGTTTTGGTTAGGAGGTTGTTTTGAATAAAACAGTAATTTTTAAAAAACAAATCCTGTATGCAGCCCATCAGAAGTGTTGACATGTGCATTTTGAATATTGCTTCTGTGTCTTATAAATCATCTAATTGAAATTATTTATCTTAATGTTTCCCCCCGGGGTGCACCGAGGGACATTCTATGACCTGGCACGTACATTCAGTCTCCTAGCCTTTAAGGGCCTCTAGTGGCTGGTATTTTTCACCCCCTTAAAAATGAGACTAGCTACCATGTCACAGGAGTTTCACATTCAGAATAGGTGGCATTCAGAATTGTCATCTTTCCTACAGTATTAGAAAACCAAGAAGAAATAGCATGGGGTGTTAGGAGGATGCACAGTGTTGATAGTATACTGTGCATTTGATTCTATGATATGATGCTTTGCTGGAAGAAGGTACTGATCTGCATAATGGCATTCCTTTACCACCACTGAGTTCCAAGCATGAAGTCTCCTTGAGTCATCATCACCGATGACCTGTGCTGAATTAAGGCTCTAACATTCTGCTGTTTTCTAAATCTTTTTAATAGCCTAAAGGATCTCATTCTTTCTTAGCTTATCAAAGAGAAGGTTAAAAGTGACTTAATCAGAGTCCAAGTATATGCTCAGGACAAGAGTATCTGATGCAAAAGAGCTCTGTAGTCTAGCACAGTGGTTCTCAAACTAGGGCTGCCCCTTGTTCAGGGAAAGCCCCTGGCAGGCCTAGCTTATTTGTTTACCTGCCGCATCCGCAGGTTTGGCCGATCGTGGCTTTCACTGGCAGCTGTTCGCCGCTCCAGGCCAATAGGGGCTGCAGGAAGGGCAGCCAGCACATCCCTCGGCCCGCGCTGCTTCCTGCAGCCCCCATTGGCCTGGAGCGGTGAACCGCGGCCAGTGGGAGCCACGATTGGCCAAACTTGCGGATGCAGCAGGTAAACAAACTGGCCCAGCCCGCCATGGGCTTTCCCTGAACAAGCGGCAGCCCTAGTTTGAGAACCACTAGTCTAGCAGATGAAGGCCTAACAGGATCTAATAGCTCAAATTTGAAGTCAGCAAAGTCAAAACTGAAAATAAGATGGAGATTTTAACAGTGAAGAGAAATAAGCACTGAAAGAGATTAAAGGGGGCTGGTGGGTTGTCCATTATTTGTAGGAGTCTTTAAATCACCATTGGAGGCCTTTCTAAAAAGACTATTATACTCTAGTGCAGCCACGAGATGTTGGGTTAAATGAAGGAATCACTAGGTAAAATTCTGTGGTTGTGTTATGCAGGTGGTGAGACTAGAGCATAATGGTCCTTGTCTGTCCTAAAAAAAAACCCCTATGAATATTTTATCTTATATCCCACATGATAAAGATCAAGAATATTGGGGGAAGGAGGAGGAATGGACTTCTGTAAAACACATAAAGGGCAAGCAAAATACACCAGCCAAATAGATAGGGTAAGGCAGTACCATACCAAAGAAGGTGCCAGCAGTATGGAGTGATAGGTATAGGGTCACCACCAGAGTGCAAAGTGCATATCGTATCAAATGGAGGGGCACCAGAGGTCACTCTGGGGGAGAAGGGGGAAGAGCTACACATCAAATTGAAAATAAACCCCCTCAGCACATTTTGTTGGTTTAAATGCCCAAATTCCAAAGCTTTTTCAGGTTAAACAGTAAAATTGAGATAACAATGGTAATCAGTTGTTAAAGGTTAAGATAAATTCATAACTATGACTCAATTTAGAATAGAAAAATACATATCTCTTAGATAGCACTCCAGTATCTGGTAGCAAATGTGACTTTTAAATGGCAAGCAACCAATCTGAAGGAACAAGAGTTTATCAAAACCACACAGAAAAAAGAAACTAATAATCTGTCAGCCACCAGGTTCCTTCACACTCTTTCCTTTTATTGGTATTAATAAATTTAATTGGTATGAAACTCAGACTCTGCCATAATAGAGGTGGAGCTATAAAAGTGGTCATGGAAACATATCAAGGAGTAAGTAGGAAAACTATGTTTCACTGATGCTGGAAAGAAAGTTCCTAAACATTGCTCCGGTAGTTGCTATAGTTATTATAGGTATACCTATAGGCACAGGATTCCTGCTGGAATATTTGTGAGGTTTCCAGAGTTGCCTGTGTGTTTGAATTCCTCCATAAGTCACACTACACCTAGGAAACAGAGTTTTGAACATTACATATCCCTAAGGAGGAATGTCACTACAGCCACATGCAGAAAGTTGTCTTTCTGCACCTTTGGGATTTAGGTTAAGTCGTCCCGGTCTGACGTTAGTAATTTCTTTTGCTGTTTACACAGACATTTGAGGGAGCCACAAAGGTACAGTGAGGTCCAAACAACAAATAACGTTTACTGAAACAGGGTCTTTTACATACTTTTGCTTGGCTTGAGTTCTGGCAGCTTCTAAAACAAAAAACACAGCAAGCACCACAAAATATTTAAAGGGATGCTACCCTATTCCTATACATTACACATAGGAATCTTAGATTCCATTGGCAAAACATATGCGTTCTTCCATTCTGTCTTGTTGATGAGATTTCCTTGATATTTTTCTGTTGGATTAGATAATACTCAGGACTGCTTGAAATAACTATTTCTTCCAGATTTGCCCCTTAGCAAGGAGAAGAGTCAGTTTTCTCCTTAAGGGGCAAATCTGGAAGCCCTTCCTTCAGTGACCAAAATATTAAGTGTACTAGTGGCCAAGTCACACTGTGGAGGAGGAGTACAATTTTAGGATTCACAGTAAAGTCTTCTCTTTAAAAAAAAAAAAAAAAAAAAAAGATTATTTTGAGCTATTGCCAGTTACCATTACTCACAGTATTGGTCTGGTTTTGGCCAGCAGCATGAAGGGGCTAGAATTCCAGTGGGAATAGCTCCAAGGGACAATCCCTAGTGCAATGCAAGAGCTGGCAGTAGGTCCCCCTGTCATAACTCCCTTGTGATCTCTGGTGTAAGGAGTGTGCTGGATGCACGATAGGTGTGGGAGATATAAGACAACAGCTTCTCAACAGAGGGTATGGTAGTAAGCCTATGTATAGGGTAGTGGCTAGGAAATTAGAAACCTCTACTTTTAGGTAGTGCTTGATGAGAGAGGAGAATACCTGTGGAAGAAGGAATGAAGCCTGAACGGTGCACTGCCTCAGCTCATTCTCTAATACTTGAACAGGAGAGTGTGTGGCTGAAGATCACTGCACTCTGGTAACCCTCGGCCAGCATAACAGGCACTAGGGGCCATTGCAGCTGAGCATAAATTAGAGTATCTGTAGGATTGTTCTTTCTTACTTGGGGGCTGAGAGGGCCCTGGCTGGGCGCAGAATGTGGGAGTGAAACTCAGCTAGAATGGTTCAATATGGCCACCACGTCCCCACCAATGTGCCTCAACTGTGAGCAGAGGGGCTCATTGTTAGGGGTGAGAAGGACGTTGCTGCTAAGATGGCCAATTGTACCAGTTTTCATGATGTGGAGGTCTCTATGCTGGGAGCTAGCAGGAGGCTGGTGTCTGGGTTTGATTGGTGTTCTACTGCTAGGTGAAAATCAAGGGGGGGGGGAACAAGTTCCCCCCCTATAGTTGTTTTTAGTATCTTATAATATAACACCCTCCTTATGTCAGACCAAGCTTTATTCTGCCAAGTCAGCTCACTCCCTGGGGTAACCCTCATCTGTGCTTCTCAAGGAATCCAGAGAAATGATCTTCAGTTGGGGCAGTTTCTTCAACTGAATCATTTTAGATTCATAGACTTTAAGGTCAGAAGGGACCATTATGATCATCTAGTCTGACCTCCCGCATGATGCAGGCCACAAAGCCATCCCAACCCCTTTCCCTTGACTCTGCTGTTGAAGTCCCCAAATCCTGTGGTTTAGAGACTTCAAGTAGCAGAGAATCCTCCAGCAAATACAGTCCCACCCCTCAAACTCCTACTTCACAGTCTGTGCAAGCATAACAGTCCTTTCCCCAAATCAGCCTCTCAAGCCAGTACTTCCCATAGCAAGATTTCCTAGCTCTTACCACAGAGACTCAGCCTTCCATGGCTCCCCAAATAGTCTCCCCTCTTGTCCATTTGGTTTTCTGGAGCAGTAACTCCAGAGGCAGTCTATTAGGAGCACCACCCAAGCACTTCCACTTCCTGAAGACTATCACAGTCCCCTCTCATTCATTACTGCTGCTGTCTTTTATAAGAGCAAACTAATTAAGGGCCACCTCTTTCCTCAGGTGCAGGGGTGGGCTAATCAGGCAGCCAGGCCAGCTCCAGGCCTCTGACCCCAGAGGTCTGTTATCCCTTACTTCTTCACAGTACTGTCAGCTGATCGTCTACATTCTCCCTTCTTTGCTTTAATCTTCAGCACACAGCACTATAATCTCTAGCTGAAATAAGAGGTTTCCCTCACCGCTGATTGCTCAAGATTCTGGAGCCAAGCAGCTTGGTTGGCTCTGCTTATTAACACGAGTTTTTATCATTGTCAGAGTCTCTAGAGCTTGATGAAACTCAATTCATTTTACCCTCACAAAAAAGTAACAGACTGTGGGGTTTTAGACAGAAAGAGCAATACAAACTGAAACAAGTGCTCCAAGGTGAGCACAAACACATAATATCAGAAAGACAGTTCATCACAGTTATAATTCGGAGAGCCAGTAGGTTAACTACCACCAGCCCAGCCAAAGTAGAAGTGTATTCGTTACTATGTAAACACCTACAGTCAAAGTATGCAAATAAGCCCTCTGTTCAGTCTTCATTTGTACATTTCTATAAAAGATAAAAACTCATTTATGACCTTCAGCTGAATACCAAAAAAGAAAAAAAAAAGTACCATCTGTATAGGCAAATATACAGAAGCTTGGGGAATGTGTAAACTTCAATACGGGTGAATTATCTGGGAGTTCTTTATAATATTACTGTCTCCTGTCTATACACTGAATAATATAGAACAACTTAAATGGCATTGATCTTGCCTAGTGCTAGTAAACTTCTTCCATAAGGTATCAAAAAACTTACTTAACCATCTGTGGTCAGAGGCAAAGGGCATGTGGCTTACCCCAGGCAGCAGCAATTGTTATTCAGGCTCCAGGGTAAAACAAGCAAAACTAAATCTGATGAGGAATCTGGGTCTTTACTGGGCTTAGTATGAAATCCCAAAGGAAATATCAAAAGCGACTGTTTAATATTCTCCTCTAATTGTGTTTAATCATAATCACTGATCACTTCAAAGCAATTGGAATTTGCCCCTGAATAAACAGCTAAGCCACCACAAGCCACATAGCTCTGTTACCAAGAGTCCATCTTGTAGCATTATAGCCATTGATTCCTGTCAGTGCTGCATTCCACTGCAAATGGTTTTGTCCTTGTAACCAGGACTTAGACATTTTTTACATTAATTGGTGGTTTTCTTTAAAAAAGCCTTTTTTGTACAAGAATAGAGCTTTATTGTAAGCCAATGCATGATGGTGATTTAAAAAAATCAAAACAGTTTTGGGGGAAAACTTCCAGTGCCCCAAGAATAGTGATGACACATATCGTCTACAAAGACTAATTGATACAGCAAAATTTGCATGCAGATAGATAAACTGTTAGTGGTTTGCACAAGATTTTTATTGGGTTATCCAGTAACCACATTCAAATCAAATAAAAGATTCCACTAATAAAAATAAGATTGCACAGGAAGAAAACTAAGCAGTCTCCATTCATGTCGAAATATTTTTCAACAGCCTCTTGAATACCTGTCTCACTGCAGTCTCATTACCTGGATAGCTTTCCTGTGATGGTGTTAAAAAAGAAAGACCTTTGTTTGCAGGAGTAGTGTTATCTAAGAAAATCAGAACGGCCATATTGGGTCAGACCAATAGTCCATCTAGCACAGTATTCTGTCTTGTGAAGCATTTGGCACCAGCCACTGTCAGAAGGACTGAACAGAGTGCAATTTATTGAGTGATCCATCCCCTGTTGTCTAGTCCCATTACTAGCAGTCAAAGAATTCTACAGTCTTCCATTTTCAGAACACAATGACTTTAGATCAGTGGTGGGCAACCTGTGGCCCATGGGCCACACGTGGCCTGTCAGGGTAATCCACTGGCATTCCGCCAGACCGTTTGTTTACATTTGCATGGCCGCCTGCAACTTCAACTCCCAGTGGCCGCGGTTCGCCGTTCCCGGCCAATGGGAGCTGCAGGAAGCGGCACAGCGATGTGCTGGCTGCCGCTTCCCGCAGCTCCCATTGGCCGGGAACAGTGAACTGTGGCCACTGGGAGCTGCAGGCAGCCGTGCACATGTAAACAAACTGTCTGGCAGCCTGCCAGCGGATTACCCTGATGGGCCACATGTGGGACGCAGATTGCCCACCACTGCTTTAAATCCATTATCAGCATGTGAATCTTAATTTTAGCATGATTTTACTTCTGAGTATATAACTGCAACCTTAACATACCTTAAACACAGTTTATGGAGTTTCTTAGGTTTTTTAAAGAATAAAGAGAAAGGTTGGACCCACTGAAATGCCTTTCCTCAGATAACGCATGAAGTCCTTAGAGGGAGACCCTCTGGGTATGAATTCCTTCAGAGATGCACAGTTTTCCCTATAAGATTATCGCTCAGTCCCCAGTTCAGCAAAACACTGAAGCGTCATTCCTAAAGGTAAGCACATGCTTCAGTGCTTTGCTGAATAGGGATGGACTTAAGCAGAGGTTTAAATGCTCTTTCTAAACTGGCATCGTAAGGCCTGATTCAACTTGCACTATAGTCAATGACAGAGTCTTTTCATTGACTTCAGTGGGCATTGGACCAAACCCTCAGGGTTTAAATGTGACTTGAGTGGTGTGTAGATCTTGTGGCTGACCCTTTGCAACCTCGTCTCATTGATTTTGCACTGGTTAAGGTGTGCCATGAGTGAAAGAACCTGTCCAATGAATGAAGCAGGGATCCTTACAGAAGCAGAGTTTTTTTCAACTGAAAAAAAATTAGAGATAACAACAAAGCAAGTGAAGAGAGTCTGTGCTTGTTAAAGATTCTAAAGAGTCCAATATCTGTCTATTAGAAAATCCATTGGAAACGTGGACACTTGTGAAATTTGACAAAGTATAAACAAAGCCTAGGCCAACTGTCCAATGTGCCCAATGTCCATAAATGTGAATCTCTGTCTGATGCAGCGTTGTTGTAGCTATGTTGGTATTACCTCATCCACCTTGTCTCTCTAATCTCCGTCTCAGTGATTCTGCAGAGCAGTCTGGATAAATCAAAGGCTTTTTGCAATGTAATGTTTTTTAAGCAAAACATCTGATGCTTCTAATCAAAAAATGGAGCATAAAAATGCTACTATTTTTATCACTAAAAAGTTAAGCTGAGTTTTTCTGGCTTGCAGTCCAAATATATTTATTCTCCCTATTGCAGTATGTCTTGTTCTTGCCACAAGCCACAATGGTTAAAACTGTTAGGCTGAATTTTTACCATATGCCAAAACACAGAGATAAAACAAAGTCTTATGTACTGGGCTTACTAGAAAATGCTTTTAGAAATATATCACCTAACGTATACAGTGTAGTGATTATACAGAGTTGCAAAGACTAATGTAGTTAGTCCCCAAACACCTCTGTGAGATAGGGAAGTATTATCGCGTACAGGTGAGGAACTGAGGCCCATATTTTAAAAGTGACTACTAATTTTGGGTGCTTCTATTTTTGAAAGCCTAGCCTGAGGCCAGGTCTACACTACCCCCCTAATTCGAACTAAGGTACGCAACTTCAGCTACGTGAATAACGTAGCTGAAGTTCGAAGTACCTTAGTTCGAATTAGTTCGAACTTACCTTGGTCCACACGCGGCAGGCAGGCTCCCCCGTCGACTCCGCGGTACTCCTCTCGGCGAGCTGGAGTACCGCAGTCGACGGCGAGCACTTCCGGGTTCGACTTATCGCGTCCAGACTAGACGCGATAAGTCGAACCCAGAAGTTCGATTTCCAGCCGTCGAACTAGCGGGTAAGTGTAGCCAAGGCCTGAGACACCTAGGACCTCATTTTCAAAGATGCTGAACACCCACAACTCATTGTAGCCTGGAGCAGAACCCAGCTCACCTGAGTCATAGTACATTTATTCGTGTCTGTAAAGCACTTCCAGACTTTCAAATGGACACTGTTATAGAAATGCAAAATAATATTATGAAATTACAGGGCCAGCCCCTCAGCTGGTGTGAATCAGTATAGCTCTATTGAGATTTTTGCTCAGAATCAGGTTCTTGCCATGCTAGTGACTTCCATGAAGCTATGCCAATTGATATTAGCTGAGAATCTGACTCATAATATTTACCACTGTAATACTGTAGGTTTGGATGAAACATATTCACAAACTCAGGCTGCTCAATTGCAAGCATGATACTATACCCATCTATTCAGGTGGTACCTGCTAACTTGGATTTTCATTTTAACTTTGTAGCTTTCCCTCTTCCTGAGATCTAGCTCAAAGTGCCTAGCTGTATAGAAAGCACTGGGAAAGTTACCTGAAATTTTAATATATAGATTTTTCTTTGGGTGGGAGGGGGGCCAGAGAGGGTGCAGGTTGCTTGAAAATGAGTTCCCCATTTGCTCCTCTCAGACTTCCCCCCGACCCTCACCCCTATTGTTGATGCTACCCTCTTTTTGTCTGAGAAGGGCTGGCCAAGGCTCATCAGCACTAGCCCTTGACTGGTTGGAGGGAATCGCTGGCCAGACACTTAAGGCCCAGTCCAATTGTCAATGGAAGCCTTTCTACTAACTTTAATGGGAGTTGGATCAGGCCCTTAGAACTGTATTCTGCAGCGACTCTGTACACTGAACTCCCATTCTTGGTATGAAATGGCTTCCAAATCAGGTCCTAGCACGTTACCATTCACAGTGCTCCCATTCCCTGCCACAGAGAATGAAAAGGAGTTGGGAAACTGAACTCAGGTCTTTTCCCTAACAGAGAAGAGCACTTACCACTAAGGTCCTGTTTGAAACTGCATCAACACAAACTAGGTACCTTTTAGTTTGTGCCAGCAGTTAGAGAGCAATATATTAGAGTGCTCTGCAATTCACTCCCCTCTAGGTCACAGTGCAGCACCATGTAGACAATCACTAAATTGCCAGGGTAGCCTTTGAAATAGATTTTTATATTACAGCACTTATTACTAATATTTGTTCCCTGCTGATTTTGCTTTTTTCTCTGGTGGGTTGCTAATAGTGTAATTAAGCTTTAAGTAAGTAGATTATGTTTCATTTGGTAGAAATAATATAATGAGAAGAAAATATTTTGTACACTGTTAGTATTATCTGAAAATGTAAGACAGAGAGAAAATTATTTCATTACCTAACTCTGTCTAGACAAACAACTACTTACTTCAGTGGTTCCATACCAGATGTCTGTCTCATCTGGGCTCTATCCAGGGCTCCCTCCCAGTCAGCAATATTGAGAAGACACCTGTTGGGTTGTGACTTGTGCCCTCCATGCTGAGAATTTCTGACCTACTTAAATACATGTTGTAAAAGTCTGACTAAGTGTCCGACTCACTTCAACAAAATAAAGATATCAAATGAAAACTGGGTTTCCAATTTTGTTTTTCATTCCTGTTCCATCTCCTAATGGTCTGTATTGAATAAACTGTGTGCTTGGCTCTGTACAAACATATGAGACAAGGTCCCTTCCCCATTGATCTTACAATCAGCTTCAGAGACAAACATAAATTTTATGCTGGCTATAATTAAAAAGATTCAGCCATAAAGGCTCAATTCTATGAAGTGCTGAGCAGTCTACTTTGATCCAGTAAAGCATTTATACACTTGCTTAACTACAAGCCCCTGGATAGTTCCATTATTAATTATTTTTATGGAAGCAGCTAGGTACACCAAGCAATGATGGAGGCCCCACTGTGCTACGTACTACACAGACAAGTAACAAAGAAGACAGTCTGTGCACCAAAGAGCTAAATCAACACATCAAATAGAACAAAGCAGGTGGATGAAAGAGACAGAGCAGGGTTGGTGGAAAGTTGAGTTAACAATGCAATGAATAGAGTTTAGCAGAAAACCAGACATCAGCCTCCACTTTCACAAGACTCAGCTTCCCTGACAAAGGGTTTGATCAGGGAGGGTAAGAGACATGGACCTGTATCTGGCAAGAATTCAAATCAACATAAACTTACTTCCTTCGTAGAAGAGCTAGAAACAGTGCAATTCACATAGGCCCAGTCCTGCACAACCTGTGCACATATAAACTCCCTTTACAGTCATAGGACCTTTTGTGCCCAAGGACTGTGCAATCAAGCTCATCATAGTCCCCCAAAGAAAAGCATACAATTGGCTTAAAATAATTTCTGTTTTTAGATATTTTAATCTTCTTTAGTTACATATACTTTAATTTGCATAAGACTTCCCAGTATCCTTTTTGTGCACTCATTGGCAACCCTTACTGCTGCCTCAGTATCTGCTCCCCTCAATGTGCTGAATTGCAAAGTGTAACAACTCCCCCTGGTCTCTACCCATGACATCGGGGGATGTCAGCAGCATGCGCACTAACATCAACCTGGTCCTGGCACACTTCTCCGAAGATTTCCCATCAGAGCCTCAGTAGGTTGGGCCTAACTCCGTGTGGCCTGACTCCGTGTGGCCTGACTCCCCTGCAGAGTGCAAAATGAGTGTGAAGTGCTACCAGATCAGAAGGGCAGATTTTACACACCCACTTTGTACTCACTTTGTCCATTGTCCCCTGAAATGGAAAGGATTTAGAGGGTCCATGAGCTGGGAGGCCTGAGGACATGTGGCACTGCATGGGATGAGAATGTGTGCCCCTTTGTGTGACTCTGCTTTCTCCCTCCCTCTGGCAGCATGGCTCCTGCAGAGCCTGTGCTATCCTGGGCAGGTACCCATCTGACTAGCAGCTGTGAAGGGGACCCGAGGAATTAATATAGCTCCATACTGATAAAATTCTGTGTGGAAACCCAGAGGGTCAGCAGAGGACAGTACTGTGGGGAACAGCTGGTTTCATGCACCTTCGAAATGTGGGTCAGGATCTCAGTTTTGTGGCTATGGCCCAGGTCTAACTTCTAACAGAGCAATAGGTAGTTCAAATTATCCTATTTCTTCTGTACCCTCTTCTTGCCATCTATACAACAAACCCTAATGAAAGAATGGTTTGATTAGTCACAAATGAGTCACAACTCTGACTTCCTAAAGCAATATGTGCTTGGATATTCTGTGTCTTTGATCTTCTTCAAGGACGATCCCTAACCTGGGAGGCCTAAAATGTAGAGCTTTCACCTGAGTACCTTCAGTTGATTCCACAGAATCAAAGCTAAAGCCACAGTTGTAGTCTCTCTTTGTCCATACCTTGTGGTATTAAAAGAAAGATCTTAATTCCATAGTCCTTCCGGAGAGCAGAAGTCTTTATAGCTAACACTTTGATCTATGTCCCTTGGACCAGTCTGAATAAAACATGTGAGGGGTGACTCACCACAGTTGAGAATAGTCTTATGATTTTTTCCTTTATATTTGGCTATGTGATGAGCTCTCATTTGCACCTGGGGCCAGATATGAATTGGGTATGAACATGAAACAAAGCCCTACATTCAAAGTCCATAAAGGAAGCTGGTTTCTTATACCAGTAGGAGATATGATCAGGCTGTATCTTATCTTTTAATCTTTGGAAACGTCCTGGCACCTCTATTGCAGCAGCAAATTCTTTTGGAACAATCATTACTGTAACAAAAATACATATTTCTCAGTATGTTTTACCCAATGTGTTAGCAAATATGAAAGAAATAAAAGGCTTACCTTCCCTTGTTTATTTTGCTTCAGTGTCTCTCAAATGTGCACAGAACAATAACATTGTGAATATGAACATCCTCTCCATCTAAGGGCTGTGAGTCATCTTAGTTTTGAAAGACACAAAACTAAGGGCTATCAATCATATCTGTTGTGAGAAACACAGCACTGCACAGCAAGTAGTAGGGCAGGATTTGGATAATGACATTCTACCTAACTAAGATTCTTTCTGTAGTTTCATGCAGCTCAGGGGATTGATACTGGTAACTGGAAGATAGGATGCTGTTCACCTAAAAGTTGCTACTCCAAATCAGGCCAAGTCATTTGTGTCTGAAAATTGCTACCATCTGATGGTTATTTGTTGACCTATTTGAGACATGTTTGATCTCAGATGAGTTTTCTAATGGACATCAGAATCACTGCTAAAGTTAACAACCTTTGCAGTAGTCTCAGCAGATATTTCTGTTCAACCTTTCACTTCTAACATCTGTAGCCACATTTGGTCCATCCAGGTGCTATTTGGAAATACAACCCTGCAAAAACTTAGGTGGGTAGAGATTGTGGTACCTAGAAGTTCATATACTGTGATAATGCATGAGTTAGCTTAGATCCAGGTTTTTGCTGAGGCATGCTGGTGAGGAAACCTGTATTGCTTCTACCCATTTTATATCCGTTCTAGGTTAGATAGAGATCATCAGTCTCCAAGGCTGAAGTTTTTATTAGCAATAAATACTTAAAGGAAAAGATCCAAAGTTAAACCTGCAAAATATGAACATGCACCTACCAATGGGAAACCAGCAGAAAACAAAGACACTTGAGTATAACAGTATGCTATAAGTAGAACCCATAGAGAGCATGTCTGCAGCAGTGCTATGAAGTCAAAATGTCACAGAAATTGAATAGGCACACTGATTCTATTACTTTAGTGCTTATATAAAACAAACCCTCTTACTGTAAAGAAATTGATTTATCGTTCGGCATTTAAAAGAGTAGAAGATTGATTGCTTTTATGCAGAGAGCAAATAGGTTCTGTTATAGGCATTGTAGTTCTGCAGTGCTGTTATAATTGGTTTTCCCTGAACATGCTGTAAATTACAGAAAGTGTATGGAAAAATCTTTTCCTGGTTTTGTTAATATATAATCTTTATAGATAAGGCATTGCTTTTGGTTTATCCAGTTCTGTTCCTAATTTACTAAGAACAACGTACAGGGCTTGGTACTACACACAGCTTGTGCAACTCCAAGGGACTGCCATTAACAGGAAGATGGCCTGCTGCTGTAAAGTGCTGCTTGGACAATTGAGTTTGATCATTTCAAATTGTGGTTAATCACAGATAAAGCTGGAGAGGAAAGAGCTGAGTAAACAGCCTGGAGAATGTTATTTTAAAAATGCAGATATTGAACAATGTAAGGTACAAAATGAAAACCAATCTGACTGCCGCACATATTGGTGCATATCTTGCAACAACAAATTCTTATCTCCGTGTTACTGCTCAAGCAATGGACTATTTTTAACACACATGTGCTAGACATTCAGGGCCTGGTTTATCTCTTCCACCTCAGTCCTTTTACACTATACAAGCAGAGGAAACTGCCGCCCCTCCTCCCTCCAGCATATGAAACTGAGGTTTAGAAGCACAGGTGCTTGAGCTCCCCAAACCCTAAATTGCACAAAATTGGATGTGATGCACGAGGCCTAATTCTGTACTGGTTTCTACCCCAGGAAATCAGTGCGGTTGCACATGTAGCTCAAAGTGCACTCACAAACTGTTAGTGCATGTGAGCAGGATTACATTGACAGTTAGATTACATCTATACTTGGAGCTGGGCATGTGATTCCTTGCTTGAGTACACATACTTGCACTAGCTCTCATCGAGCTTCCCCTAATGCACTGAGCTCTCCCTTTTAACTCCTCCCTGAGCCTGACACACCCTCCAGGTGTAACAAGGTGGGGCTAACAGAGCTCTCAGGCTCCAGTTAACCCCTGCTCATCTGCTCATTATTTATACACCCCCTCGCATTTGAAAGGTACCACAGCATTTAAAAGCACAGTGCTATTAGTCTTTTCCATCTCAAACGTCTGTGATACTACATGCATGATCAAAGAGTGCAGATATTTAAAGGAACATATATATGTTCCTTTGCATAAGCTACCTCCTTGAAAGTATTACAGTGCCAGGCATTTACATGAATGTCATCCACCAATTGTGTAACATGTTTAGTGACATTCCAAACCAGCCACAATATAAGCATTTACTTAGGAGTCATTATTAAGAAAAATAAGCTTGCATTGTGAGATATGCAAAATAGTACATTTTGTTTCTTATTTAACTGGAAATACATGAAAAGCAAATGACTAGACAGTGATACTCTAGATGATAGTGTACTGTTTTCCCTTTCCTATTGGCTGCCATCACATTCGGAAGGGGTTGGCTGAGATGAGATGAGATAAGATATGAATTTAAATTATTTTCTTTTGTTGAAAAATGTTAATGTTCCTCAATAACTATCTGGTGTACATTTCATCTATATTTTTTCTTGTTTAATTTCTTGAAATCTATTCAGCACTTACTTAACGAAGTAATAGGTACCTTATAAATACCTAAAATAGACAGAATATCTATCTGCTTGCAGAGGACAAGAATGTGAAAAGAATATTCTGATTCAAAAACAAAAAGGAATGGGAAAAGATAAAGGCTTCAACAATCATCTTTTGCAGGATCTTATTTCTTTGTTTGTTTGTTTTTCCTCCAAATGTGAGAAAAGAAGTCACTTTACCAACAATTGTTGAAGTTTTACATGCTGACAATGGTTATTGGAAAACTATGTCTTGAATTCTCAGGGAGATGAACTTAATTTTGTACATCATTTCCATCTTCACCTACTATGATCCTATATCTATGTTACAAAAGTGTAATAACATTTGATCATTTCTGAAATTTATCTCCTCCAGAGTGGAGCCCATTTGAACTAGAGAGTAAGGTACATCGATTCATCTTCAGGGGAATGGGAATTAACAGGAACCCTTAAATTGTAATAGTTGGATGATTCATTGCCGTAAAAATGATCCTTAAACTTGGACTGGGTTTCAATTTCATATATCGATTCTTCTATGTCTGTTTCATCGTTAGAGTCCAAGAGACCAATGGTCACATTTTCATAGTGTCTGTCACAGAAGTTATTTGCTTGCTGAGCACCCTTTTCAATAAAAGTCATGCTGCATACTTATGCTTCATCTGCAATGTCTTGCCTGAGATGATACATGTAAGATTTGTATGTGTTGACGCAGGTGGTTCATTGAAATCATGGATATATTTTTTTCATATAAAATACACTCAGTGAACTCGAGTTGACTGTGGAGAAACATCTCCACCCCACCAGCAGTCCCATTTCACCAAGCAATAAGATTAACAGGATGTTAACACCCATGAAGACTCCTGTAAAGCTTGTTTCACAGGCTTCATATTGTGTTGCAATACTTGTATTCCCACATTTAGGTACCGCGAACCAGTGGCTTTGCTTTAGATCTCTATTTAACAGTTCACATCTGCAATCTAGTGTTACATTTTCTAAAGCTTTGTTCAGGAGTGATAGTAGGAGCTTTGCAAGGCTATTATTTTCAAGGTAAAGGCTTTTAAGAACCTTGACATTATGAAGGAAATTATCTGTTAACACTTGTAACTTATTGTGGGAGAGATCTAAGACTTGAAGGTTAGGTGTTTGAGTACCTGCATAGTTTATTGCCTCAATGTTACAACTGTTAAAATACAAACCTGTTACATGGGAAGCAAAATTCTTCCAAATGACTGTGCTTTCACATTCAATACATATGACACATGCTGCTTTTTATTTTTTGTTTGCAGTTCTTTTTTAGAAACAGAAAGGAGCAGATAGTGTAGCAGGAAACACAAAAGCAAGGAAGCTGAATGACCTGCCATCCTCTACATGTGGAAAACAGCAGAATGACATTATATATGCCTTTCCAAATTTCTCTTTATACTTTCCCTCTTTTAAATATTCTCTGTCACAGGAATGCTCATCAAATTAATACTTTGAAATGTTTTGTGCACCACATGGACCTCGATTCCATACTTCTCTCTGAGTGTGGTCACAATTCTGCCTTGGGGTTTGCATGTTACACTCATGCAGATTACCATTTATTTTCCAATTCCCATTATGAAGTGAAATTCTGCCTTGTGCATAAGGCTAACACAGCACCTATGCAGCAGTCAAGTCTCACTTATGCCCCATTTAGACCATGCTAGCCCTCTAAGCAAGGGTATATTTTATTTTTCAAGTGGAATGGTCCTCTATTAGAAAAAAAATAGATAAAACACTTCATGTAGCTGGATTCTTGTTTTTCTACTTGACTTCAGTAGGTCTGAAATACTGGTTTCCCTCTGAAAACAAAGGGAACCAGTAAGGAAAGTAGGCCCAGATCCTCAAAAGGTATTTAGGTATCTAATTCCCATTCATTTCAGTGGGAGTTAAGTGCCTAAATACCTTTGAGAATCTGAGCCATATTCTTTAAGCCAAACAGGGATCCTACAGAATATGGAAAATAATGTAGTTTTAAAGTATTGTGAAATATGTTTAACACATTATTCATCAACAGTGACTCATCGAACTGTTCTCATAACAGGGGAAACTCCCATTGGCTTGCCTATTAGTTGTTTTGACTGATAGGTTTTGGTTCTTCAAAAGCAGTTTTGCTGGGTGACAGGATCAGGGTGCATTTCACATTTACTAAAACCCTCCAGTAATTCAGTACTATCAGTAGTGGTAGCTATGTTTTTAAAAAGCCACATTAGAAAAGTATTAGCCATTTAAATGGCTAGGTTAAACAGGACACCATTCAGACTAATTTGGCCCTCCCCCTAGGCTAAAACTCACATGGGAGCTGTGAACTAAGGGAAGGGACCCATGTAAAACCAATTCTATTAAATGCAGAATAATTCTGAATGAAGATGCTAATAATGAGCCAAATTCTTCCTCTTCCCCTCTGCTGTCACAGAGGGCCCTGGATGTGATCAATTGATGCAGCGGTACTGCGTAAGGTGGTGGGGAGGGGATGGCAGCAGTCTCGGAGCCTGCACAGGGTGCCTGCCTGCACCACAGATCGCTGCTCATGTGGACAATGGGAACCTCACTGTGCAGTGGTTTTGGGGGCAGGGTATGCTGATGTAGGAACACGGGTGTGGACAGTGCATCCACCAGCCTTTCCTACCCGAGGAGAGGGAGCTCAGCAGTCTCACGGTCTACTGCAGACCAGAGCATGCAGTAGGTGCTATGGGGGCAACGTTGCTGCTGCTCTGAGGGCCCAGGGGATTACTCCTTCACTCCTGACTTGGTGTGGGGCTGCCTTGCACACAGGGCTGTGTGCTGGAGACAGGATATGATCCAAAAGGCTGAATTTATACTGGTGCATTTGACTCAGATTTAAAACTAAATGCATTCTTAATAAAAAATGCAACTCCACTGTAACCCACTGCTGTTGAAATATTAAGCAGACATGTTGGCCACCTTTGCAATCCACATGCTTCCAAGTTGTTCAGGGGCATGCCGACCCCCCAGCATAAGTTAGAATAACCTAAAGGTCAACATATGTTCAACTGCAATGGCCGCCTCCCAGCTGAGAAGCACTGGAGCACAACACATTTCAGCCAAGCCTCCTCCCTCCTCTAACATGCCTTCCTTTTCCATTGCCCTAAGGCCTCTTACTCTTCTGTGCTGGCTGGAGAAAGCCCTTATACCAGAGGAGTTTCAAAGGGGCCGTTTCCGTCCAGTTTATGGCCCCTATATATCACTGGATTGGCATAAAGAGGCTGTAAGGCAACCAAGAATCAGATCCTTTTTCCTCTAGGCTAAAAAAACTTTGCTTAACAACCATGAGAATATAAAGGTGATCTGTGGTATTGGAGGGAGACCTTCTGGAATTAAAACAAAGTCTGTAACCTTTCCCATTCCTTGGTTCACACCAAAATGCATATGCATGCAAATCACATTGTAATTATTGCATATTTTACTCCTTTGCTCTTTGTCACAAAAGCTTTTTATGATCTTACATAGTCTCAAATTAGTTCATGAAACTATTACAGAAGCAAGTTTCTGTTGCTGCTTGTGGAATTTTTAATGCCTTTTTAAAAGGTGAAATAAAATTAAAACCTAAACTGACCATCACGAAGTGTACTGATACTTATTTAGAGAACTGACTATATTTGATGTGTAAGATGAAGGAAGTCTTACCTTATATCTAAATTGAAAAAGTTTGTTATCTGATATTCAGTCAAATATCTAAAGCTGTCCAAGTATTCAGCTCAGCAGATTATGGACAGGAACTAATTAGTTTTAGTTGCTAATACATGGTGCTTTTCTATTTTTATGATGACTAAACATCCTTTAAATATCAAGCAAAGAAATAATCTGGTTGGACCATATGTTTTACACCACTACCTTTTCTGCAGTTAAGGTTAGCAGATGCAAAAGCATCTGTGCTTCTTAGATACATTCTCAGATAAGGAGGTCCCTATGTGACTAAAAGTTAAAATATATTCACAGGTTTAGACCTATTGATTGGATTAAAATGCTTTACTGAACACAGTTTTTAATTAAAAATTCCTATTACTCAAATGAAAGTATTTTAAAAGTAAAAATTCCCCTATTAACAGTCATACAAAACTATCCATAATAATAGCACTAAATACATACATACAAGGTGGGCGAGGTAATATCTTTTATTGGACCAACTTCTCTTGTCTCTTCACCCACAGAAATTGATTCAATAAAAAGATATGACCTCACCCACCTTGTCTCTCTAGTGTCCTGGGACCGACACAGCTACAACAGCACTGCAAATAACACTAAACAGTGTCAAACTGTAAAAAAGTAAGGAAATGGCACAACCAAAGTCTGCTACACAGCCTCACCCCACAGTGCCTCCCTAGCAACCTCATGTAGCCCTCACTTGTACATTTGTGCTTACCTTTAGATAATAGAATTTGCCCCATATCACATGAAATTCTTCAGTGTTGTCATTACTCTTCTAAATAAACTGTTCACATGAAGCAGTTTCTGCCATGTTAACATACTCTACCAGTTTTAAAATTGGTCTTGAGAGCTTTTCCATCAAACAATAAAATAACAACAACAATACAGGTAAATAGTGCTAAGGGGAATTCCTGCTCCATAAAATGGGCAATGACATGGAGAGGTTTGGTTTCTTCGCTTTGGAGGGTTTATGTAATACTGAACATATGATTCACAAAGCTGTTTATTTACATGAGGAGAGCAGAGTAAGTTCAGTCCTGCAATTTTTAGTTGGTCAGAATTACTATTGATTGTACTGGGAGCTTTACATGAGTAAAGACTGCAGGATCAAGACAAAGAGTCTCACAGATAAATTATTTTAAGGACTATTTAAGAAATGACCTGGATAGGTTGTGCATCCCTTGAATTGAGCACTTATATGTGCAAAGCCTTTTTCAGGTCTGTAGCTAATGCCACAATCTAGCCATAACCGAATAGTCCTCAAAGTAGTATAATCACTTGTAAAACATCCTTTAAAATAAAAGAACCTGTTCTGGAGTTCTGTGAGTGCATCTTGTTCAGGGAGCTCTGTTATTCTGCAATTCCCTAATGTGGTGACATCAGTTACTGGAGGCATTATGTGTCCGCTAAAAGTGCATCTCAGTATAAATGAACTCTCTTACAAGGATGTAGAAGTGGTGGCTTGCTCTATGGCTTAAAGGTGAACTGCAAATTGCTTTTCCATCATCTGTAGCAAAATATGCAAACTGTTCTCAATAGTCAGGCTAAGAAGAACATTTATCCCATTATTCATTTCTTCTGTATGAGCCCTACACCATGCAGCTCTACCCATTAGAACAAGCATTTTACCTATCAGAAAAGTGATCCTCCAGTGTTTTCTTTTTCTACCTTCCACAGTTGTTATTGACTAGGTGTCACTGCTTTGTTTCTTGCCCTCTGTCTTCCCTCTCTTCTTCCTCTTTTTGTGCTCAATGCACCACCATATGTGCCTTCTCCTAGGGTACTTCCCTATGCAAAGATTGTATTAAGCCTTGCACACTTTTCCTGGTGTTAGCAGAATTCTTATCAGATATTTAGATAATAAATGTACAGTCATGGTGCCAGATAAATATTCAGAATCACATATAGAGCAGCCTGGACAAGACTGATCTGAGCTAGCTGAGAAAAGGGGAAGAAGAAGTAGTTGAGGCAGAGTTGCTTTCTTCCTAACAAAATTATGGGAAGGGAAAGGGGCTTTGTGAACTGGTAGGGGCCAAGGAGTATAAAGGAGTGTTCTTGGCCTTGAGGCAATCCAGTAGCTAGTTTAGCATGTGACAGAGCAACTAAGTTAGTCATCATTGACCAAACTAGTTTAGATTCACTTCAAGACATGGAGCAAAAGCTTGAGTTAGGCCTTGTTTTAGCTAAATTGGTTCACCCATCCATACTTATTTCTGTGTACAATATGTACTCACAGGTCATCAGCATCTGTAATTATTGGTTCACGTGATGGTAGTCTGTCACAGAAAAGGTACTCATCACTAAGTAGATCCTCAGAGTATTCTCCCCATCGGTTACCTACCATGTCTCCTGTCACAAGCGCTTCATCCCCTGCATCCTTTCCAAATGGTGTGTTCACTCTGTCTTCCTTTCTTTTGTTCCTTTTCTCCACAATTGAATATATTTTGTTTTTGGCAAGTTGAGAGCAATTGTTCACTCATTATACAGCTCATCTAAAACTACGTTTCTCACCTTTCTAACTGCTTGCAATGCTGCTAACAAGGAGGCTCTATAGGCGGCAACTGCTTCTTCTAAAAGATTATTTTCCATTACCTTTCTGGCTTCTCTTATTTCTTACTGCTTTCTGCAGCTCCTTGTTCTACTACCATTCTTCACGAGATCATGGTCTACCCAACTGGAATCCTCACTGCTGGCCTACAACTACTGCAGAATTACCCATAGACAGGGGAACAAATTAATTCAATGACAGCACAGCATGCTGTCCCCTTTGTGAAGCTGACTCTTCCTCCTGTTGCCACTTCCTGGGGGAAGAGAGAGAAAGAGGGCTACCTGACCTCCTTACCAAGAGGCAAATCTGGTGGGAATGGAGGAGGACCTGGCTGTTATTTTGTATCCTGAAAGAGGGAAGGAGCCTGTTGACTGTTTGGTAAATGGAGAGGAGGTAGGAGTGCTGGGAAGCTCTTGGGAATGGATTTCTGGGATGAGAGACTCAAAGGACTTCCTGAGGGCTGTGGAGTGGCAAGATGGCTGTCAAGGAAATTACTTGAAGAGCCGGTTCACTGATCACTTGGAAAATAAAATTCTATACTCTTGATACTTAGCAGTATGGGAACATTGAGAGACACACTTTCAAACACAACCATGATGACTGCACCCCCCTAAATGTGCATGCAATTGTTGTGCTCACAAACTCCTGCATTTATACTTGAACAGCAGAACTTCCTGCACTCCCCGCTACATGTTCATCCAAACACAGGTCTCTTTATGTGGATGTGTGAGGGATTTGGAGCTGCGTGTACTAATTTATGAAGGCTGTATCCTAACCAGGTTATTGTGGTGCTTGCTGAATGCATATATTGAGTTAATTCAACAGCAACAGTGGCAAGGGGAGTTGAATCCTGATATGCCCCTCTCTGTGAACACTTGAAGGACAATGCAAACCAATTAACTCTGAACCCCTAGCTTTCCCTCACCCCCCATTGGAGGGACTCGGCTCCTGTAAAGAGAGGGAAGAATCAAAAAGATTCAGAAGGATTTTAAGGTTGGGAGGAGGTCAGATGGTTATGAGGGAGACTCAGGCAGAGACTGGTAGGGAGCAGTCTTATACTCATAACCCAAGGTCAAGGGCAAACTAAGCCTTCAGGCAAAATGGGTAAGTGTATAGGCTGTTTATTGATTTTAAAATCCGTTCTCTTATGCTATGCTGTGTTGTGACTGTTAAGATTAAACAATACTTTGTTTTAAGAAGGCTGCTTGGGGTCACTGTATTCATCCCAGCTCCTCAAGGGAAGAACCACAGGTACTGAACCCAGTCAGACCTGCTGAGCAAACATCATTGGAACACAGGGTACTGTAGCCCAGGGCCCAGTCCAAGAGTAAGAGAATCATGGGATTTCACCTTAGAAAGGCGAGAACTTGAGGCCTAAGACCTGAGGAAGTGTACTCAGAACCCAGAAGAGGGGACAGATGCAGCTAGCCCTGAACTGTGCCACACTGCTATGAGTATGCATGCATTTTTGTGGGTTGCCCTTAATCTATAAAGTAGCCAACCATAATCACAATAGTTGTTTGAGTAACTGCAGCAGATGGGCCCAGCTGGGACCACTTGGATCCAGATCTGGCTTTTAAAGACCTTAAAGTTTGCATCCAAATTTTGGTTGAGCCCAGTATAAAGATAATTATCGTCATGAAATGAGGGTTCAGGTTCAAACTGGCTGTTCAGATCAAGAGGCTGGATTTGGACCCATCTCTTGGTGTGTCTGAAAAGAACTCCACTGGATTGTGCATACACTAGGCTTACCCAACAACTTTCTTTTGCTTCCCAGCTCCAACATGGTCTCTTAAGGCAGTGCTATCTAGGACAAAATGTAACTATGGATGACCTGCTTCTTACAGCTTTGAGTCTCCTTAGCACTGATCTTTTTCCCCTCCCCACTTCTCCTCTGTAGTCAGTGATAGAGACTTTACTCATCATTTTTTGTAACGCTAAAAAAAGATACTTTTTTTTTTTAGCGTACATGTTAGCAAGACAAATCTGTTGAGATCATGCTGTCATTGATAGGTATTTTCATCACTTTTTGTTTTATTCAGAAAGTCTCTCCGTGTCCCTTCATAGGTACTCTTTGTACCCTTGCTGAAATGATGAATGCTCCCTGAGGCACAGAAGGATGCACACATAATAAACTTCTGTATAATTAATACTCTCTGTACAAGTTGCTGTTTGTGTGTCAGCCCTTGAGTACATTGTGTCTCTTGCGCTGCGCCCTCTGTGACCGATGTGTTTTTCCTAAATCCCCTCCACTTCAGTAACTGCTACTTGATGCACTTCCGCAGAAGGACTGTACAGAAGTGTTGCTGCTTTGTTTTCATACATCTGCGAGGGAGAATACACGTAGATATTGAGATCTCATCAGTCAGGGTCACCCATCCCCATGAGTCCATCTATTTTATCCCAAACTTTGTCTGACTTATAAAAGACATTTATTTAGTTTAGCACATTTGGCATTAAGCTTTCTGTTGAATAACAATTTTTATACTATCTCTCCTGTATGCTTCCTTCTCTTTCCCTTTCTTTCATTCAGTATATCTTGGTGTAAATATCCAATCACTGACCACTCAAGGATGATAAGGCCATTATGGAGAAACTAAATGAATTATTTGCGTCGGTCTTCATGGTTGAGGATGTGAGGGAGTTTCCCAAGCCTGAGCCATTCTTTTTAGTTGACAAATCTGAGGAACTGTCCCAGATTCAGGTGTCATTAGAGGAGGTTTTGGAACAAATTGATAAGCAGTAATAAGTCACCAGGACCAGATGGTATTCACCAAGAGTTCTGAAGGAACTCAAAATGTGAAATTGCAGAACTACTAACTGTGGTTTGTAACCTATCATTTAAATCAACTTCTGTTCCAAATGAGTGGAGGATAGCTATGTGACACCAATTTTTTTTAAAAGGCTCCAGCAGTGATCTCAACAATTACAGGGCGGGAAGCCTGACTTCAGTACCAGTTGGAACAATAGTAAAGAACAGAATTGTCATTGTGATGTTGCACTCCATATGTTTTATGGAAATATGGTTATGAGTGAGAATATGATGTAATTGGAATATGCTTTATGCAAAAGGTATCATAACAAAGGTTATAACCTGCTGAATATATTCCTCCTATTTGTATGCATGTATCATTCTTGTATCTGAAGCTAGAAATATGAAGTATAACTCTGAGGTCCTATTGCAGTTATGCAAAGTGTGGGCCGTTAATGGTGGTTTAGAATCTAGATGGCTCACATTGACTAGGGCAATTGGTTATAAATGGTTTATTTACCTGTAAGCCTTCTTGTGTACGTGTGGGCCAACTCAGGAAGAATGGAGACTAGGGGTCTTACAGTGATGTGTGACCATGTCACATGATACTGGAATCCAACTTAATCCTTGTACTTTTTCATTGATGAGGTGGGGGTGGGGACAAGTACAGACAAAAGATTCCCGCCTTGTGCCAAAGCTATAAAAGGGGATGGAGCAGGACAAAAGGGGCTGCCAGTCATGAGAAAACTCCTGCTTACTACCTGAGATGTCTGTTGGATCTAACAAAGACTGTACCAGGGGAAAGGATTGGGCCTAGACTAGGAAGGAGTCTAGTCTGTGAAAGAAGCTTATTGGAACATCTTTGAGGGTGAGATATTACCTGTAATCAGTTTCTTACTGTATTAGGCTTAGACTTGCATGTTTTTGCTTTATTTTGCTTGGTGACTTACTTTGTTCTGTCTGTTATTACTTGAAACCACTTAAATCTTACTTTTTATAGTTAATAAAATCACTTTTGTTTATTAATAAACCCAGAGTGATTAATACCTGCGGGAGCAAACAGCTGTACATATCTCTCTATCAGTGTTATAGAGGGCGGACAATTTATGAATTAACCTGTATAAGCTTTATACGGAGCAAAACAGATTTATTTGTGCTATGGATCCTATTGGGAACTGGGTGTCTGGGTGCTGGAGAGAGGTAACCTGCTGAGCTGTTTTCAGTTAAGTCTGCAGCTTTGGGGGTGTGGACCAGACTCTGGGTCTGTGTTGTAGCAGGCTAGCATGTCTGGCTCAACAAGGCAGGGTTCTGGAATCCCAAGCTGGCAGGGAAAACGAGCTCAGAGGTAATTTCAACACATCAGGTGACAGTCCCAAAGGGATCTCTGTGACCGAATCCATCACAGTCATACACATTGATGAACATAATTTGTTGGGGAAGAGTCTACATGGTTTTTGTAAAGGGAAATCATGCCTCACTAGAATTCTTTGAGGGGGTCAACAAGCATACACACAAGGGTGATACAGTGGATATAGTGTACTTAGATTTTCAGAAAGCCTTTGACAAGGTCCCTCACCAAAGGTTCTTAAGCAAAGTAGGCAGTCGTGGGATAAGAGGAAAGGTCCTTTGATGGATCTGTAACTGGTTAAAAGACAGGAAACAAAGGGTAGGAATAAATGGTCATTTTTCAGAATGGAAAGAGGTAAATAGTGGTGTCCCTTAGGGTCTCTAGTGGGACCAGTACTGTTCAACATATTCATACATGATCTGGAAAAAGGGGTAAACAGTGAGGCAAAGGGGTAAACAGTAAGGGGCAAAATTTGAAGATGATACAAAACTACTCAAGATAGTTAAGTCCAAAGCAGACTGCAAAGAATTACAAAGGGATCTCACAAAACTGTGTGACTGGGTGACAAAATGGCTGATTAAATTCAATGTTGATAAATGCAAAGTAATGCAAATCGGAAATCATAATCCCAACTGTACATATACAAAGATGGGGTCTAAATTAGCTGTTACCACTCAAGAAAGAGATCTTGGCATCATTGTGGATAGTTCTCTGAAAACATTCACTCAGTGTTCAGCAGCAGTCAAAAAAGTGAACAGAATGTTGGGAATCATTAAGAAAGGGATTGATAATAAGACAGAAAATATCAAATTGCCTCTATATAAATCCATGGTATGCCCCCATCTTGAATACTGTGTGCAGATCTGGTTGCTCCATCTCAAAAAACATATATTGGAATTGGAAAAGGTACAGAAAAGGGCAACAAAAATGATTAGGGGTATGGAACAGCTTCCATATGAGGAGAGATTAATAAGACTGGGACTTTTCAGCTTGGAAAAGAGACGACTAAGGGGGGATGAGAGATCTAGAAAATCATGACTGGTGTGGAGAAATTAAATAAGGGAGTGTTATTTACTCCTTTTCATAATACAAGAACTAGGGGTTACCAAATGAAATGAATAGGCAGCAGGTTTAAAACAAACAAAAGGAAGTATTTCTTCACACAACGCATAGTCAACCTGTGGAACACTTTGTCAGAAGATGTTGTGAAGGCTGAGACGATAACAGGGTTCAAAAAAGAACAAGATAAATTCATGGAGGATAGGTTCCATCAATGGCTATTAGCCAGGATGAGCAGGGATGGTCTCCCTAGCCTATGTTTTGCCAGAAGTGGGAATGGGTAACAGGGAATGGATCATTTGATGATTACTGTTCTGTTCATTCCCTCTGAAGCACCTGGCACTGGCCAGTGTCAGAAGACAGAATACTGGGCTAGATGGACCTTTGGTCTGACCCAGTATGGCAGTTCTTATGTTTTCCCCCTAAAATTTACTTGCCTGTAGTGAAATTTCTCCTATATCTCCATCCAGCCCACTTCTTCCCTTTCCTCTTTTTCTGTGTTGTGTTCTTGCAGTCTATCTCCTATTTCTCAGGGAAAATCATTGAAGGGCAGTGATAGAGGCTCTGCTTGGCCTTGTCTCCAACTAGTCAGAGATAGCTCAGTCTAACCAGCCTTTGAGCTGGGTGGCAGAGGATAGCAAGATTCAGCTGGGAGAGCATGGGACTGGGAAAGGGCTGCTGAGGGGGAGAGGACACTTTAAAGCAAGAGATATATGGGGACAGAGCTGCAGGTGGGAGAGGGTATATTATTTTGTATTGCAGCAGAGCACAGCAACCCATTGCCTGTTCCACTTCCTGCTGTGAACAGTATAACAACCCAACCTGTTCCCTCCTCACCCTGCCCAACCCAAAAAATAATTGTCAGGCTCTGGGCTTCCTGACTCTTTGCTGCTGATAGGGCAGTTGAGGGACAGAGAGGGGGCAAGGGACCTGTATCCTGATCAGTAGAACAGGAGTCAGAGAGCTCATGTTTCCTGAAGGCCTGTTACTGAAAGAACACCAGGAAATGTGGGGACTGAGGCTGGAAGCAACTCAGCCACATGGACAGAGCACTGCACAGGGTTTAATAAAGTTCCATTTGTTCAGCCTAACCTGCATCCTTTGGCAGTGTTGGAGCTGTGAGTTCTCTGCATTGGAGCAACGGACAGCCATGGAACTCAGTCTAAAGTCTCCCGGAGCCCTGGGTTTTGCATACACAAATCTAGCCCAGTGATAGAAGGAAGGAGTTTGAGCTGTACGCAGACCTGACCATGCAGGAGGATGACAACAGCAGGAAAGTAAAACTATAATTTTACTGCATAGCGGCCCAACACTGTAGCATTTAATTTCAGAAAGGGGAACTACACAAAAATGAGGAGGTTAGTTAAACAGAAATTAAAAGGTACATCACCAAAAGTAAAATCCCTGCAAGCTGCATGGAAACTTTTTAAAGACACCATAATAGAGGCTCAATTTAAATATATACCCTAAATTAAAAAACATAGTAAGAGAAGAGGGAGAGGGATAGCTCAGTGGTTTGAGCATTAGCCTGCTAAACCTCAGGTTGTGAGCTCAATCCTGGAGGGGGCCATTTAGGGAACTGGGGTAAAAAGCTCTCTGGGGATTGGTCCTGCTTTGAGCAGGGTTAGGCTAGATGACCTCCTGAGGTCCCTTCTAACCCAGATATTCTATAAACCAAAAAAGAGCCACCGTGGCTAAACAACAAAGTAAAAGAAGCAGTGAGAGGCAAAAAGGCATCCTTAAAAACGTGGAAGTTAAATCTTAATGAGGAAAATAGAAAGAAGCATAAACTCTGGCAAATGAAGTGTAAAAATATAATTAGGAAGGCCAAAAAAGAATTTGAAGAACAGCTAGCCAAAGACTCAAAAGTAATAGCAAATTTTTTTTTAAGTACATCAGAAGCAGGCAGCCCCTTAAACAACCAGTGGGGCCATTGGACGATTGGGATGTTAAAGGAGCACTCAAGGATGATAAGGCCGTTGAGGAGAAACTAAATGAATTCTTTGCATCGGTCTTCACGGTTGAGGATGTGAGGGAGATTCCCTAACCTGAGCCATTCTTTTTAGGTGACAAATCTGAGGAACTGTCCCAGATTGAGGTGTCATTAGAGGAGATTTTGGAACAAATTGATAAAGTAAACAGTAATAAGTCACCAGGACCAGATGGTATTCACCCAAGAGTTCTGAAGGAACTCAAATGTGAATTTTCAGGACTACTAACTGTGGTTTGTAACCTATCATTTAAATCAACTTCTGTTCCAAATGACCGGAGGATAGCTAATGTGACACCAATTTTGAAAAAGGGTTCCAGAGGTGACCCCGGCAATTACAGGCTGGTAAGCCTGACTTCAGTACCGGGCAAATGGACAAATGATCCAAAGGAACAGGAGTCAGGAGCCAGCAGACACAATGCCCAGAGAGAGCCTACAGAGATCACCACAGAACGGAGAGACAGAGAGCCATCTACAATCCAACCCCACAGGGAGGGAGGAGACTCCACAGAGATAGTTTGTGAGACTTGGAGACAGAGGCAGATCACTTCCGGTGTGGCCACCTGTTGAGGAGACCAAATTGTCTCAAGGACCATGTGACCAGCTGAGTCTGTGGTAAAGATGAGACTCCAATTCAGCTGTGAGCTATAAACCTCTGGCTGAAGGGACACAGTGGTTGTCTGGGCATCATTTATTTATTTTTATTGTTTATATTCAAATGTTTGTAAAATTGGGAAGATGTATCATGATCAGTGGAACGGGAGTCAGAGGCTCACGTTCCCTGGAGGGATTGTTGTTGATAGGAAACAAGGAATATTGGGAGTCAGGCTCTCACGTGACCATGACAACTCACGTGACCATGACAAGGTTGGGGGTTGAGCCCCGCCGAAATCCTGGGCCCAGCCTTGTCAGGGTTACGAGGACTCTGCCAGACAGGAGAGTGAAAGGGGAGCCCTTGAGGTCAGGCAGGCCTCTGGGTAAAGGAAGTGGGAGCGACGACTCAGATCCTTTCGCTAGTCTATTTCACCGGGCTAGTGTATAAGCCAGGAAATTCTCCACAATAGCGGGGTCATTCCCCTGCTTACATTAGCATGGGAGTGACTGAGCTACTGGTGTTAAGCCTGTGAGAATGCTCCCTGGATGCTCAGTATTCCTAGTAGCCTCAGCTACGCCATGCTGAGGTGAATGCTTGTGAAGTTAATAAAAATTCTATGCTTTCTCCCCTGACACACCTGACAGCTGGCTGGTTAGTAAATATTATAGGTGCATGGGTGAGAAGTGAAGGTGAAAGGATGAATTCTGGTTGCTGTAAGTAATATTTTTATTAAGCTAAATTTTTCCCACATAATCAGCAATGTCTGTTAATGTGGGGCAAGTCCAGGTTTATCAGGTAGGGGCCTTGATCTACAGCCCATTGAAGTCTATGAAAAGCCTCTTGCTCTTTTCCTGAACCACATATGACAACACTTGGTCCTTACTTAGGACCTTATTTTGAGTTTTTGCTGTTTTTCTACCTGGGCTATGTTTGTATCTAGCATGACAATGTTTAAAGTAATGGGCCATATCTGACTGAATTCATGAAAAGGTCCTGTATTCTCTGGCCTCAGGACTCAGTGAGTTTAGGGTGACCAGATGAGGGAAAGAAAAAATCAAGACACATGGGGGGGGGGGGGGGAGCAAAAAAAAAAAAAAAAAGGCCGAGCCAGTCCCTGCCGGTGGAGCAAAAAAAGCAGAGCACGCAGAGGTGTGAAGAGCTCCCCCTATAACTCTTTCCATCCTTTCATTTGAGTCTTTCCTCTAAGCAATGAACCTAGGAAGTTGGTCTTGTCATCTACTTCTCTGGACACTATGGTTTATTCTTCTAGAAGCAGCTTTGCTTTGGGGAGAGGGCACAGCAGCTTTCTTTCCTTAGGGCACGTCTTTACTGGCAATGTAAAAAAACCCACCTCCCTGAGGGCATAGCTACCAGCACTGAAACTTGCAGTGCTCAGAGGGGGTGATTTTTCACACCCGAGCGAGAAAGTTGCAGAGCTGTAAAATGCCAGGGTAGACAAACCCTTTAGTCTGCTTGTAGTACTCAACACACCATTAGAATTCACCTGCCATTCTACTATCTGAAAAAAATCACGATGCCTGGTCTTCTGACTCACACACCACCACAAGCCCATCACAGGGCTGTAGGATAACTAGGCAGAGATGGGGCTAAGCCTAACGCCCCTTAAAGGTCCAGCCCTTAAATGGCCAGCCCATGACCGTACCCACCTTGGGAATGCATGACTTTGCTGCATCTCAATCACCAAGTCTCCTTTCAGCTCCTCGCATAAACCCAAATGGTTTGTCATGCATATATTTCTAGCACACTCGCAGCTCTAGGAAACTGATGCATTGCCTGTGCCCCCTGTGCTCTGGTTATTTGCATTTCCTCCATCTCCTCCTCTCCTCTCACTTGTCCTGACACAAGCAGACTGAGTTTATCAGTAATTTGATTCCCATTTCCAGAATGCTGTGAATCTGTCCCTCTGGCATAGGGGCTGCCCTTTCCTTTTATGTTGAACAAAGAAATGGTTTGGAGATAGGGTGTTAGCATTTTGGAAAGGTAGGGAAAATAGCTTTTCCACAAGCACAATACAGGCAGAATGTTATAAAACTAATACCTGTGGACACTGTGCTACTATATGGAATATAATAAAAATATGGCCTGATTCCCTGGTCAATTAGAGCAGCACCTACATTGGGAATTCCTCCAATGGCATAGAGCCTTCATGGAGCTCCTATACCACCCTGCTCCTGGCATGTGTAGGGGATCACATTCAGGGAGAAGGGGGCATGGCCAATGCTTCGCTGGCCCACAACATCTATTTTTTTGTCTAAATGAGACTATCATTGCATGAGTGTGTACTGGAAGATTTATTTAATACATTTAGGAACTCTGTCAATGGCATACCAGGTATTAGTTATCTCAAGACTCCAAATACCTCATGTAATCATTTGGCAGATAGTTGAAATGCCACCAGCAGCTTTCCTAGCATGATGTCTGCATTAGTTACACATCCCATTAGTGTGAGCACAATGCTGATGTGCTCAAATGTGAAGTTTGTGTAACTGAAAAAGTCAGCCCAAAATGAGAAACCTTGCTGCTCCATTGTTCCTTTTTCATTGAAAGTAGTGCAGCCTAGTGGCTTTGACAGAAAGTTACAACTAAATTGGCTCCTTAGATTTTGGAGATGAAAAAGATTTAAAAATATAGGATCTGCCTGAACTGAACTATCACATTTTCACAGTCTCTTACTACATGTGCCTTTGTAATGTGGTTTGCATGAATGACAACATATTTCTAGTATTTTTTAATATTTATTTTTTCCCTAAGAATCTTTGAAAGAGATATTTATGCATTTTCAAAGTGTTGTTTCAGGATACTCTGATAACAGACTGATAGATTAGACAGCACTTTTATAGGCATGACAATCGGAAGAAGGTAAGTGGAAAATGGAGACAAAACACTGGAAGGTCCGGATCCTCAGATGTGACAAGAAGGGATTGACTCAGCTCAGAAGGTAGTTGGTGCTCAGAGGAGACTTTACGCCCACCTTACTTTCCTCTGATCATCAAGATAGTCCCCGAGTGCACCTTAGAACCACCAACTGCTCTAAGCTGCAGTGTTGTCAACTCTCATGATTTTAATGCAAGTCTCATAATATTTAGTGTTTTTCTTAAAGCCCCAGAGCTGGAAGCAAGAGATTGCTTCTGCTTCTGGTTAAGAAAACAAACAAACAAACAAAAACACATCTGTAGCCCTCACTGTAGCAGAGAAAAGCTGGAAAATGTGATCCAAATGTACCTGAATAGCTCATAAACAAGAAGGCAAACAAAAATAACCCCATATTTCTTATTTTAAAAAAAAATATAACGAATTTTAAGACAATTTCGGGGGGAGGGGAAGGAGCTGACTCATGATTTTTGATTGCCTGGGGTTGGCTATACTGAAGTTATACCAGTTGCCAATATCTCCAACTGGGGGTGTTATACCAGCTAGGGATCACTGATGCATAGGGAGACTCTGGGATGCCCCCCACCCCCTTTACTGGCTGCAGAGAGGGGGAGTCGTGTAGGACCTGCTGTGGTAGCTCTGTGCCACCTGCCTATCTTATTAAGTTAGGATGATTTCTCTGTGGCTGGTTACTCTGACCCTAATTCAGCTCAGGATCTGGCTAACTGTGTAATCTGCCTTACTAAGGGGATAAGAGAGGAAATCAAAGCAGTATAATGATAAAGAAGCAATCGCACTGCCTTACAACATTATAGGTAAATCCTCCTTCCAAACCCCATTTCTCCATTCACACAGGTTAATCCAGCACAGACAGACCAAGGACCTGAATCTGATCTGACTTTGGTTTCATTAATTAATTAATTAATAATTACTTCAGAATGCTCACAAGTGAGGCACCTGACCTGGTTAAAGAAAACACCTAACTGACAGATATATAATTATCAACCTCCAAGTCTCCAACTATTTTTCTGATTTGAGTCTTGTTTCTTAAAGCCAGTTTCTCTAATACAGTTGTAATGTGATGTAAACCATGTCTGACTCAGGCACCAGTATTTTGTTCTGGGAATTCAGAAAACAACATTTCCCCTGCAAATTTTGTTTCATGTTATGTGTCTGACAGTAGATGAAGACTATGGCCCACGTGGAAAAACAGATGAAAGAGAAGCAGTGAACTTTTTGTTCCACTGAAAGAATCTTGCCTAACCTCTGGCATTATTTTCTTCAACAAAGCCTTTCTGTTTTAAGCTAGAAATACTTAAGTGTTAAGAAATTATTACCAAAGAGGAAAGGAATCTAAAGGGTTGTTAGGGCATAAAATGTTTTGTTTGTTCTTAGACATGTGTCTCTGATTCTAAGCCTGATATTTTGCCGCCACACTGTCCTTGTTCCTTCCATATAACTGCTATGATCTGGACCTAGGAGGTTTATATGTGGAGATAAGCTAGGTCTGTGCATAACACTTGTCTAATTGGCTATCACATAGAATCGTAGAGCCCAATCCTCAGAACTACCAAGCCCCTCACAGGACTGGTCCAATACTGAGGAGGGTGGGATGGTAGACTTCAGTATGTTATTTGCCTTATTAGGCATATGTAAAGTAGGATTTCTTTTGCTAGAGTATGAATCCTTTTAAAGAAAGCAAGAGTCCCTGAAGGATTAGGAGTGAGATATTCTAGTTTTTCAGTCACTGATAAGACTAAACTGTTTGCTATGGGTGGATAAAATAGAGTTTTGGTTTAAGTGTAGACATACCCTTAGATTTATTTCCGTGCAAGGCTGAGTTGAAGGAGTCTGGAATTTCTGGTAGCTATTCTTTTAAATATTTTGGGATTGAATTTTCAAGCAATTTTTAAAGCACTTTTTTAACGAATCAGATTGCTCTAGTAAGGATTTTTATCTTTAAGTTACTGATATGTACTTAGCACCTGAACTTCACCTTACTGAAAGTGCTTTTTTGCCAGGTTGTAGTAAACAAAACAGAATAATGCACTCATGCAGTGTCACAAACTGTATGAACCAGCTCTAAGAAATCCTCAGGGTGGGGTGCAGAACCCTCAGAGATGCTAGTCACCCCCAAAGGATGCTGGGAGAAGTGCACAAGAGGAGTGAATGAGTTCAGGGGGGGATGTTCCATGTACAACCCAGAGATCTGCAGAAATTATGAGGAAGCCTTCCTGCACTCTCCCTAAAGCAATTTGGGAAGAAATCTAAAGATGGTTGTACAAGTGACCATTGTTTCAGATGCCCTCTTTGACAACTCCCACGGGTGTTTTGGGAGTTTGTTTGATTGTGCCTTCCATTTTTTTGTTGTGCACTAATTAAATATGGGCAGCCCAATGTAAGTGAAATTGTGAAAATAATTTTGTAGTCTCCAAGTTTCAGATGAAGTAAACAAAAATGAGTAAGTTATGACAGAAAGTCATTCACATTAGTTCTGAGATATGTTATGCAGAATAATGCCTATCAAGAAGTGCAATATGAATATGTCTGTATGTATATTGAGGTGATTAGTGACAATATAAACTGCAAACATGAAATGGTTATTAATGCTATCAGATCAAAAGAATCAACATGTATGTCTTCCAGTGTAAGAATGACAAAAGCAAATAATTTCAGTGTTAGAATCATGAAAGTAAATAATTAGAGTAAACGTTAAAGAATACTGCTGGACACATATTATAACTCTGCCATCCTACTTTAAGAAAAGCTGCAATTGGCTAATTTGAAAAAATGTGTACATTAAAAATATTAAATCTATATTTAACTTCTATGCATGTGAGGCAGTCTGGACAAAAAGAGGGTGCCTTAAGCATAGGATGGGACAAAATCACGACTGATCCATCCCAGAACAATGATTTTAACAAGAATGCAAACTGGATGCGTCATAGTGTTTTACCAGCAGAGGGAGTTCTAAGACAGACTACTGGGAAATATTAAAAACAAAACCTGCACTCTGAAGAAAATGAGGGGACAACCACAGGAGAAAACAACTAGTCAAAGTAAGTAAAAGGCCAGCCTTACCTGAGACAGAAAACTGACAAATGTGTCAATTTATATAATGCTTTAGTAACATGAATTGGTTATAGTTTGAGGCTGCTGAAGCACTGTGATGTGTGTAACGTGACCTGTGGGACCGCTGAGCCCTCCAAATGCACCAACCTGGGCTGCCTCTCACATATGACGCTAATGTCATGCTACAAACCTCTCATCGGCACTGCACTTACACAGCCATCCACAGGCAGGGACACACTCAACTGAGTTACATGAAGGCTTTCCCCAGCCACTCATGAACCATCAATAAAGAGAGGTGTTGGCCAATTCCCTCCAGCTCCCCAGTCTTGCACCCCAGAACTGTACCATCTTGCACTGGTCAGAAGCTTGGCTAATGTAAACTCATTACCTAGTAGTTCATTGTTTCTTCATAGGAAAGTGGATGTGCACCAGCCTTTGTAACCTGAGCTGAGACTCCCTTAGCCTTTCAATCAAAAACACACTGTTTTAGGTAAAATATAAAACAACTTTATTAACTACAGAAAGATAGATTTTAAGTGATTATAAGTAGCAGGCATAGAGATCAAAGTTGGTTACCTTAGAAACGCAGCCTGAATTCTAATGTAAACAGACTAAGCAAGACTTGAATCAAGCAATGTCTCACCCTAACAAATGGTTACACTTCTTCAATACACAGAGTAGACCACTTTCCAACCTGGGACCAAACTTCCCAGTTCAAAGTCTTTTTCTTGCAGACATTCTCCCAGGTGATGAGATGGGGGAGTGGAGGGAGGAGAGGAGAGGCCAAGTGATGATGTATGTCACTCTCTCATACTTTTTTCCAGCTGCTGGAAAGACGCTTGCTGTGAGGTGGGTTAACTTGCCCCCATGGCATATGTGCCTTCTCTGAGAAGGGATAGTGAATTGTGTGTTGATGAGCCATTCAGGACCCTCTGGCAGGTGATGGCTACTCCTTTGTTACAACTGAAAGGCTGGCTGTGGGCGTACCTAACCTCACAACACATTTCAGTAACAGATGTAGAAATACTCCATAACTTCACATACAATGATCGCACATACAATACAACAGGATATTAATGTTCAACAGATCAAGGCTTTTAAAATGATACCTCACAAGGCATACTTTGTACAGAACATATCGTAATTATATGACAGTAGTGAATATGGGAGTTCCAGGGTGCTACTTTGAGGTACAGAGTGTCACAAGCACATAGGAGCATAGCAAACCAGTTCAGATAAAATAAGAAATGTCCCAAAATTCAGCCTATGGTGACCATATTTTTCCAAAGGGAAAATAGGACACCCCATGGGGCTGGCCTGAGATCCCCCTTCCCTTGGCACATGGGGCCAGACCGACCGCCCCCAGCTGCTCATCCACGCAGGGTCGGCTGGAGGCCCTCTTCTGCCCCCCCGCACGTTTGTGGCTGGCTTGAGACCCCCTGCCACTCACCTGCACAGGGCCAGTTTGTCTCGAGCCGCTCTCCCAAGTGTTCCCTCCCGCGTGGGGCTGGCACTCACCACCCCTGCCCAGCATGTTCTTCTGTGCCCCATTAGGGCTCGCACCCTTTTTTTTTTTTTTTTTTTTTTTTCAAAACTGCAGTTGTCCCTTTTGCTCTTGCCAGCTGATGATCAGTTGGCAAGAGCAAATGGGACAAATGCCCAGTTTTGCCAAAAAAGTCAGGATGACTGGGACAGGGCTTAAAAAGTGACTGTCCCAGGCAAAATGGGACGTATGGTCCCTACCTACTTCAACCCCAAATTCAAATGAACTGAATGCATAAAAGTTTTTAAAAGTTCAGATAAGTATCTTCCTTTCTTTTCCATGATATTAAACAGCCTCCTAATTTTGATTAAATCCATCTCAGTGTCTCAACAGATGGGAAAAACTCTAATTTACTAAAATTCCTAATCTTACCTAGGATGAGAGGAGGTACCTTTGATCACGAGAAGCCCTACACCCGGTAATAGCTGAATACAGTAGCCAAGCAAAGCATGGGAAAGAGAGCATCAGACTTGAGACCTCGCTGAGGCCCTGACCGATACCAGGAACCCAGCCAATTAGAATATTGCTGCACGAAGAATATCTGCTGAAGATCGGGGGAGGAAGCTGAGGAGTTAGGCACTAGGCTGGAGACCCAAGAGGTCGAGAAAGTTGGTGTCCATAGAGCTGTTGGGGATTAGGGAGTGGGATATGAGCCCTCATGGAAAAAAGGGAGGTAACATACTGAGCTGGTTCTGAAAGAATGGAAGGAGAAAGGTCAGAGGCAGAAAGGAGAGAAAAAGAGGACCTCAATGGTTTCTGAAACACATTCAAATTTGGGGGAGCTTCTCCAGAGGAAATCTCATAACTAAGGATAAGATTTTGTCATGGAGGTCACGGATTCCACAACTCTCAGGGATCTCTGTGACATTTTCCACTTCAGCTTCAGCCCCATGACCTGGGGCGGTGAGGCTGGAGTTGACAGCCGGAGGAGGCCCCGGAGATGTCAGCCACCTGTGGGCGACGGGTCCCCGGAGCAGTCAGATGCTGCAGGCGGCAGGGGCCCAGAGTTCTGAGACTCCGACCCTGGAGCTCTCTCAGCCGCTAGAGGTGGTGAGGGTCCTGCAGCTGTCAGCTGCTGTGGGCACAGGGATCCCAGAGCTCTGAACCACCATGGGTGGCAGGGGCCACGGAACTCTCAGCTACCGAGGGTGGCAGGAGCCTTGGAGCTGTCAGCTGCTGTGGGGATGCTGGAGCTATCACTCCCCCCATGGGGCTCGGGCTTCAGTCGTCACCCCATTAACCGCCCCATTTATTTTTAGTAAAAGTCACAGACAGGTTGGCGGCTTCCGTGAATTTCTGTTTATTGCCTGCAACATGTCCGTAACTTTTAATAAACATAACTGTGACAAAATCTTATCCTTTCTCATAACCTTTTGAGGTTTGAACATCATGAAAACAGATGTCTTTTACTTGTCACTAAATCTAAACATAAGCTCAGCACCTTACGGTCAGGCTAGTGCATTTGCCCACTGCCCTCTGTGCCAAAGAAATATTCACAACTAATACTGTAACAAATGCCTAGTACCTGGGGCTTCACAGTTGTCACTTCAGAACCCCATGGGAACAGCGGGGCAGAACTCAGATCATTCTGCTTCAAGACATTGCTTCAGCTAAGCACAAGTATCTATTCAGTGAAGCACTTAAGTACTTAATTTTAAGCATGCACTTAAGACCCATTGAACATGTGCTTAAGTCCCATTAATGTCAATCTGATGAGTTTCCATTAGCTGTTAGTGAGATAGAGCCTATGATTTTGTAAAATAAATTCATTAGAGTGGGTAGTTCTGATTCTGTCCAGCAGAGGGCTGTGATCTACAATATTTTACATTTATATAGTACCTTTCACCAGAGGCGATCCAAGCAGTTTACAAAGTTTTGGGGGAATAATTTGTTCTTTAGATAATAATTCACACTTCCAGAATCTGATGGACAAAATTAAAACGTTTGAGTTCTAATGGAAACAGCCTGGGGAACTGAGCCCCTGACAGATCTAAGTAACGCACTTTAGGTCACACACCACATCAATTATAGAACTGATAAGAACTGAGAGCCCAGCTCTCTGAACTCTTTGACTGCTGGTCTAACAGCTAAATAACGCTGACTTCATTTTACTAGAACTTATATATAACCTATATGCTCAAATAAAAATATTTGACATAAAACCAATGACTCTTCAAAGAACAGCACATATATATGGATCCTTAAATGTTTTGTTGTTGCATTTTTTCTATTATCCACATGGTGGAGCATCAGAAAACAAATATTTTGTTGCTATGTGCCCTCAACATAGATGTGAAATGGAGATGCTCAAGAACTTGACACATAAACCACTTATATAATTATATGCTCTGGAAACTGCTGTTGTAATTTACATGATTGACTAGATCAGTCACGAGTAAAGGGAGAGAAAATACCCTCAAATTGTAAAAAACCAAACTTAAAAAAAAGATATGATCAATTGAGGAAATAATAACATTTTACATGGATCATGCTTCATCCCAGTGATGAAATATAACACACTTTATTTATTCATTTCAGTATTTAAAATGTGCCTCTCCAGCATATTCCAATTTGCCTAGCCAAAGTCCTCAGAAATTAATATATATTCACACACCTATATAACCTATCCAAAGATCTAGAAAGTCAGTTTCTAATCCACATACCTAGATTTGATTAGATCACTCCACCTATGACTGAAATTCAGCCACCATTGGAGTGGAATATGGCAGCTGCTTAATAATGCAGTGTAACACCGCACAACATTTTTTTGGATAGCAGCTGAAGAATAGCTAACTGAAATTATCTTTTATAGTCAAAGGCCTTCCAAGTGTTAATTAACTTATCAATTGGAATGCATTTGGTACACTTAATAAGAATGCCACTGCCTGGAAAAAAAATACCCTTTGCTTTTATACAGTGCCTAACATACTGGTTTTCAACCTTTTTTCATTTGAGGATCCTTAAATTTTTTTGAATGGAGGTCTGGACCCCTTTGGAAATTTTAAATATAGTCTATGGACCCCAGCTTGGAAACCACTGTTCTATGGTAACGACAACCGTTCGTGAACCCCTTAGACATAGTCTGTGGACCCCCAGAAGTCTGTGGACCTTAGGTTGAAAACTGCTGACCTAACACAATTGGAGCCTGAGTCTTGGCTGGCTCTTTGGCCCTACTGTAATAAACATGATTAATAAAAGGTGATTCTTTTTTCATATTTGTTTTGTTGTCAAATTCCCGCAAAATTACTTGTGTGTTTTTATGATACTTCGCAGACTGTTTTTCCCAATTCCTTGAAAAAATCTCACTTACCCCCTCAGCCAGAGTGAATACATAGATAAATAGTTATACAGGCAAACAAAACAGTGAAAGTTTTTTCCTTATCGTTTCCATCAAGCTGCAGAGTGGGAGAGTAGATTTAGTGGCCCAGCTGGTGAATTTTGCAGGGCTGCTGTGATAGCCTAGTTACCATTAGTCTCATCTGCCCGCCTTGCCTTTGTGCTGGCTATTTTCCACCAGATGTCGCTCCTGGTCTCCTTTTACTCTGCACTGCTAAAGGAGAAACCGGCTTCTCCCATCTCAGCAGGTTAATAATCCACTTAGCAATGACTAGATCCTTAGCTCAGAGACTTGTTGCAACCGTGATGGGCAGTGCTTCAGCAGCCAAAGGACTAAGCTGAGAAGATTTTTCAGTAAGATATCGATCAAATGGTGCAAAGGCAACACATGTGGCTTTCTTGTGGGTCCTTAGAACGTCACAGCATTTGTTTTGTTGAATTGTCCCTGAAAATGTTCATTGTTTCTTTTTGTGCAGTGCCTCTCCCCCAGTCAAATTTCATTGTATTCATAGTTACAATCAAAAGGCTATTTTTGCACTGAAAATACAAATTCTTGCCTGTCAAAGTGATCCTCACTTTAAAAATTAGCCTCCCCCCCTTTTTTTTTTTTGCTTAGAAAAGTGCTTGACTTTGTTTTTAAAAAACTGTGCACCATAGTGACATGTTCAAACGTGACAATGGCTCCAGTTTTATGAAGAAAAATCTGCTTTTCGAGTAGCCTTGCATTTTATTACAGATATTTCACATGCTCCACTAGCTTTACTACTGGGCCCCACCATTCCCTCAAGAGGAAGAGTGGGATGAGGTGGGGACGGAGTGGGGAAGTGACAAGGCTCTTGTCCCTGTCTCTGAGAATGTCAATTACTTGTTGGCAGGGGAGACTAAGGACCTCAGCCTGTGTGTGTCTGTGACTTGTATGGCTCCATCTGGTTAAGTTTGGGGGTGCAGTCAGGGCATGTGCCCTCACACTGGGTGTTGCCCACACAATCTATTCAGACCAGCAGACATTAGACAGGAAAAACAAGGCGAGCCCAAGGGCACATATATCCCGGTGGGTGCATCTTCTTTCCCTGCGCCCCTGGGGGCAGGGAGAGACACGCCCCCCGCCAAAGGACACTGGTGGGGCCACTGCTGCCTAGTTTCCCTGCAGGGGATGGGCAATTTGAAAATGAGGCAGCCTATGAGGGGTGTCCCTGGGACGTGGCCGATTTCTCCTCCCAGCCCTGCACCCGCCGGGTCCAGGCCCCGCGTCAGCGGCTTGGCTGTGGGTTTTCCATGGCTGGACAGCTTGTGCCTGGGGAACAGCGAGGCGGAATCGCGCCCCTTACCGCCACGGAAATGTGCTGGCGTAAGGGAGGGGGCCCCCACTGCAGGGGCGGGACGGGGCTCTGCAGGCTCCCGCTCCGGGGGGCGGGGGCGGCGATCAGGGGCCGCTGGTGACACCCGCGCGGATTTACCCCTTCGCACGCGGCGGGCGCGCGCGGCTTTTAACTCGCGTTCCCGGGCAGGCAGCTCTGCGCCGGTCTTCGCAGCTCGTGCGCACTACAGTAGCAGCTGGCGGGCGGGCTCGAAGGCGGCGCTTTGTGACGGCAGCGGGGTTCGGGGCGGAGCCGCCGCCGCCTGCGATATAAGGGGCGAGTGCGGCGGGCGCCCCGCGCAGTGGCGAGCGGCGGGGCCGGGCGGGAGTTGGGCTGGCCATGGAGTTACTGCGGACTATCGCTCACCAGCCGGGGAGCAGCGCCGGCGGCCCCAAGGGGGGCGAGCCGGGGCTGGGCAGAGCCTGTGGCGGGGAAGCCCGGCGCAAGAAGCCGCTGGAGGAGCAGCCGCAGCATCACCACTCGCAGGCTGCCCCCGAGGTCTCCCGGATTATCACCGACCCCGGCACGGGCAAGCGCTACTGCCGCGGCAAGGTGCTCGGCAAGGTAAAGGACCGGCGCCTGCAGCCTCTGCCCCCGGGGCTCCGGAAAGCGACTCGCATGGCTCGCCGCGGCGAGCAGCCAGCCAGGCATCTCTGCTCCCTTCCCGCACCGGCAGCGGGGTCGAGCGCGGCATGGTCCTTCCTCGAGCCGGGCAGGCGTGTCCTGCCCCACCCCTTTCCCTGCATGTCAGTTCGCGTGGTCACCTGCTGCATGCTGCGAATTCCCCCCTTGGCAGCCGCAGGCCCGCCTGGGTGGCTGGCTGGCTTGGCGGACTCGCTCTGATACAGCGCGGTGGAAGTGATGCCCTGTGAATGTCTAAAACTGGATCGGATCTCCTTGTCTGTGTAAACGGGAGCGTTTGAAGTATGCTATGTTAAACTGGCCCTCTCTGCCCCACCACTTATCCATGGATCTCCCATTTCCTCTATCCCTAAAATTGTGTTTTTTCTCATGTCATGGCTATAAAATGGCTTTGATTTGGGAGCCGCCCTCCTCCCCCCACACAATGAGGTGGGGGGGTCTGTCTGCTACCGAAATGCCAAATGCAGAGGAAATTACACCGACCCCCTACTCTTGCAAGCTTCTTGAGTAATTAAATCCAGCAGATGACTGATTAAATGAGGAACCTCTTTCATACCATCCTTAATTGCCTTTTTTTTTTGGTATATCTCTCTAGGGTGGATTTGCCAAATGTTATGAGATGACAGATTTGACAACGAACAAAGTCTATGCTGCAAAAATCATTCCTCACAGCAGAGTAGCTAAGCCTCATCAAAGGGAAAAGGTGTGTGCATGAGTGACTCTTGTTTAAAAAATCTCTTTGTGTGCTGCATGGCCCTTCCCTCTTTAGAAATGTCTGCTGGCGTTAGCAATCTCCTCAGCCAAGGTTGCAAGGCTAATAAGCTTTTCTTGTGTCTTGTTCTTTAGATTGATAAAGAGATAGAGCTGCACAGAATGCTTAATCACAGCCATGTTGTACAGTTTTACCACTACTTTGAGGACAAAGAGAATATTTACATTCTTCTGGAGTACTGCAGTAGAAGGGTGAGCATCAACTGGGAGAAATCCAGTATTCACTTACCTGGGATCTGCAACTAATGTAAATATATAATATGTGAAAGGTGTTTCTCATAACTTCTTTAGGGGTCATTTCTCCTTGTTTTTTATTTAAAAGTGAACCTACTTGAGAACTTTAATTCACCTCATTGTTTGTGTGTGGGTTTTTTTGCAGTCTATGGCTCACATCTTGAAAGCAAGGAAGGTATTGACGGAACCAGAAGTGCGATACTACCTCAGGCAGATAGTGTCGGGGCTAAAATATCTTCATGAACAGGAAATCTTGCACAGAGACCTTAAACTAGGTAAGTCATTTTTCCCTCATTGATTGCAAAAAGCACTGCTTCCAGCAATGGGGCACTTAGCAGACTGATAGCTCAATTGATAGAATCACCTCAGTCTTTTTCTACAATGGAAACCTGGAGCACTTAAGTAATGACATTAAGTATTCATAAAAAACAAGTAGGCTATCTACTGGCTTTTGTTAGTGTGACTCAGCACTAGTGGCTAATGCATCCCTATCTTGCAAGGCAGGGATTCACTTTTTATTTTTTATTTTTTTGGGTCTAGGTAATTTCTTCATTAATGAGGCAATGGAACTAAAAGTAGGCGACTTTGGTTTGGCAGCAAGGTTGGAACCGCTGGAACACAGAAGGAGGTAGGAGCCTCAAGAATGTTTAAGGAACAGCATTAATCCAAACTGGACTCTAAAAATTAGAGGAATACAAAGATCAACTAACTGCTGCAGGGGTCAGAACTTCCCCCTCCTGTAAAAGCACTGCAGTATGTGGTGGGTGGCTTGTTGCTCTGGACACTTAGATACTGGCCAATGCCAGAGGCAGGATGTGTGACTCAATGTTGCAATGATGTACCTAGTAGGGCTTTTCTTGTTTATTGAAGACTGTAAATAGGAATGTTGGTAACAGTGCAAACATGATTCACACTGTTTTTTGAGAGCTTCTAAATTTCTGCCCAGATCTAATGGCGGGGGTAAACTGCCCAATGGAAACACCCCTACATTTCTTCTCTGGGTTAATATACTGAGTCCTGTTATCTTTGATTTGCAGAACAATCTGTGGCACACCAAATTACCTCTCTCCAGAAGTCCTCAACAAACAAGGTCATGGATGTGAATCTGACATATGGGCCTTAGGTTGCGTAATGTAAGTATCACTTCAAAGACTCAAAGCTATCTTGATAATATACTTAGGGTTCAAAGGAGAGGCAATGACTGGGTGAACACAATGCCTGAAGTCTGCCTAACCTATGAATATAACACATGAATTATCAAAGCAACCTTCTTGCTAAGAAATGGGCTGCTAATTTAAAGGGGCTTTAAAAAAAACACTATATATTTTGAAGTGTTTTTGCATTTACTCAAGTACTGAGACTCTTTTATTCCTCTTAAACAGGTACACAATGCTGTTAGGAAGACCCCCCTTTGAGACTACAAACCTTAAAGAAACCTATAGATGTATAAGGGAAGCAAGATACACTCTACCATCATCTCTATTGGCACCTGCAAAGCACTTAATAGCTAGCATGTTGTCAAAAAATCCCGAGGACCGGCCCAGTTTAGATGATATAATTCGACATGACTTTTTCGTACAGGTTTGTACTGTGTGGCTTTCTGGTTCAGAATGTTGCATTATTCTAAGTGCACATCACAGTCTTCTAAGTATTGGCTTCTACATTTCATTTCCACAGGGCTTTACACCAGATCGACTCTCTTCTAGCTGTTGTCATACTGTTCCTGACTTCCACTTGTCAAGTCCAGCTAAGAATTTTTTCAAAAAGGCAGCTGCTGCTCTGTTTGGTGGTAAAAAGGAAAAAGCAAGATACTTTGATACACATAGTAAGTACATTAGAATTATACTTGTGTATATAGCTTGCTTACACTTTGTGTTAACTAGTGGTAAAAACAGCATTTGCATTTACCCAAGTATAATACTGTAAACTGTTAATTTACATCACTGAACTATCTTGTCCTTGTCATATTCATATTGATCTGCATGCTACTAGGTTTAGGTAGATGTAGCCCATAGTCTACATTCCCAATTTACATAGGGAAATGTTTCTTATATATACCAGCAAGCTTTTTATTGGGCCATAATCTATTGTTTCTGTTAACTACACTTAGTCTCAAGGTAGAAATGCCATTGTACGTAATGATGGCCAGGAGTATGCTGCAGGTGGGAGAGAATGCACTGCAAGAAGAGAGAATTGAGTTGTTTACACATTCCATCCTTGTTTGTAGCTAATGTTGTTGTGGGGTATTTATATTATTAGGTATTGCAAAAACATTCTTAGATATGATGTTAAATATTTGGCTTTTTAAAATTATAGATAGATTAACTAAAGAGGACGAAGAAATCTACAAACTTAGACATGAATTGAAAAAGACATCGATAACCCAACAGCCCCACAGACACAGAACGGATGAGGTATAGTCAAACTGATGAACTACAATGGGATGGGGTAGTAATAACTGATACTTGGCAGGAATTCATAATTGAGATTTATATTTCCTAACCACGTTTAAATGATTAGCACTTATATGGTAGTGACTGTTATAAGAGGGCTTAGGCATGTTTTTGCCACACTGGTATGTAGTAGCCTTTAGTATTTGTATAGAGTCTAAGTCTTCAGAATTTATTACTCTATCCTTCTAGAATCTGCTTTATCTGTGCACCTTCTGCACAAATTTTAAAGGGATGCTGGCAGGCATTTCTCCCAATACGCCAAATATAAGGACTTACATTTTTATAATAACTAATTCATCATAGAAGGCCAATGAAATTATTGGGATTTTAATGTTCACATGCAGTGTGTGCAACCCAAACGCTGCAGCATTTTGTGAGTTCATGAGCTAGAGAGTAACCAGTTTTGCTACATTGTCCAGGTATTGTGAAATGCAAGACCTGAACAGCATAAATAAACTACATGTTATTGTCCTGATAATGTTCCTTCATACTTGTGTCTGCTTCCTAACTAGATCTCCTAAAATTATTTAGCTGTCAATTGGCATTGCCAGGATCAGTCTTTAATATGAGAGCTATACAAAAGCTCTCTGTGTGAACCTTGCCTTGCCTTATTGATTCTTAAATGTATAATTTCTTCTTGTAGGAGACCCAGCCTCCTAACATTACAGCAGCCAAACCTGGAACTCTAGCAGAGACCAAACAGATTGGAGACTCCATTCGAATGATAGTTAGAGGAACTCTAGGAAGCTGCAGCAGTAGCAGTGAATGTAAGTACAACATTAATGGAGTTCAAGATGGGGTTTTCCTGTTAAATCATAACATGCAAAACAGTAAACAAGCATCAAAGAAAACAGTGGATTTCAGCCTTAGAACACATTTCTTCCCATTCCTAAAACTAAACATTGGTTGCAATTCTTCATTCTGAAAACTAACCTTAAGAGGCTGACAAAGCTGGATTTATTTAGACTAAGGTGTAGATGGTGGGTGTGTTACATTATGCAGATAATTCAAGATTTGGCAACAGTTCTGCTCTTCTTTTTCAGGTTTGGAAGACAGTACCATGGGAAGTGTTGCTGATACAGTTGCAAGGGTACTGCGAGGTTGTCTTGAGAACATGCCAGAAGCAGATAGTATTCCCAAAGAACAGCTGACAGCATCTTTCCAGTGGGTTACAAAATGGGTTGACTACTCGAACAAATATGGCTTTGGTTACCAGCTGTCAGACCACACTGTGGGTGTTCTTTTCAACAATGGAGCACACATGAGCCTTCTACCAGACAAAAAGTAAATGCCTCCAAATGATTAGAAATTGACAATTCACTAAGTTGAGTCTGCCTTAAATTTTATGCTTGAACATACCTGTAATTGTTGGGTTTATTTTTTCCCTTGTCCGGCAGAACAGTCCACTACTATGCTGAGCTAGGCCAGTGCTCTGTCTTTCCAGCTACAGATGCTCCTGAACAGTTCATCAGCCAAGTAACGGTTCTGAAATATTTCTCTCACTACATGGAGGAGAACCTTATGGATGTAAGTACAACTCAAATTCTGAAAGACCACTGAAGGCAATGAACTTGCAGTAAACGTAAGCTGACATGGTGGCTTTGTGCTCTTTTTCCCCCCCCCCCCCCTAGGGAGGGGATCTGCCCAGTGTAACTGATGTTCGCAGACCCAGGCTTTACCTCTTACAGTGGCTAAAATCTGACAAAGCGTTAATGATGCTCTTCAATGATGGCACACTTCAGGTAAATACTTCTAGGATGGTGTTAAGTGAATGTGTGCCTGATACGCTTGTGCAGATGAACTTGTGACTTTCCTATAGAGTCCTGCATCTGAAGGTTGACCGGTGAAAATGTCTTATCTTTTTTGCAGGTGAACTTTTATCATGATCACACAAAAATAATCATCTGCAACCAAAGTGAGGAGTATCTCCTTACCTACATCAATGAAGATAGGATATCAACAACATTTCGACTGACAACACTTCTGATTTCTGGATGTTCATTGGAACTAAAACACAGAATGGAATATGCACTGAACATGTTGCTGCAAAGATGTAACTAAAAGACTGTCTCTTCTTAAACCAAAAGGACTCTTTTCACTGTGAAATCTACAGTGGAGGCAGTGGAGCGACTAGTATGTTGATGATGGATGAGTGGTGGTACGAAAACTATACTCTTGTAGTGTGCTGGGCTGGGACCAGACAGACCTAATCCTACTTTGTTGGACTCATGAAACAGTGTGACAAGGAGTTCTTTGGAATATAGCTTTCTTGCTTCGCACATGTTTAAAGGCTTGACTGAAGTTCAGCAGAGTGACTTCTAGTTCTGTAGGGAGCAGTTCTAATGGAGGACTTAAAACTGTGAATATGCATCTGGAAGGGGAGGGAGGGGAGAGCTCCATGTTGTGGAATAGCTGTAATGAGCAGGTTTTGGCTGCTTAAAACTGTGAACTATGGCCATAACTTCTTCCTTATTTTTCAAGAACTAGCCACTTGTGGCTGGCAAAGTGCATTCCTTGTTAATAATTTTTTATTTATTACAGCCCAAAGTCAAGTATTTATTACACAACATTTTTTTGGACCTTGATATTTTAAATATACATTTGTTGGCAATAAAGAGAATGGAAAAACTGAACACTCTCCACCCATTTCTTTAATATGCAATTTAAGATCCTCTGCTCTGCATCAATAAAACAAGCTTGCTGGATTGCTTTCCTAAAACTCTCTCTGAAAAATGATACTCACTTGAGCCTTAATCGGCTCAAAAGCTTAAAACTACAAACCCATAACACTGAGCATGAAATGGGCAAGCTGTTCATCCAAATAGAGAAAATGATCATATGCTTCAATATTCTGTCAAAAGGTAAACTTTACTGCCACTCTTCGGCAGAAGTCTGATACAATTGGAAGTTGTTGGAGTTGTGAAATAATTGTGCAGATCTTAGCTCTATTTCTACAGTAGTAGTATAACTAAAAACAAGGGTGAGATAGGCCTTCAAGAGGCATCATGCCAGGAGTTTAAATGAATTCTTGCCATTAATTAGAACAAGTCTTCCTCTGAAGGGTACTCAGTGGAATTGTACATTGCTGTTAAAGTCAGAGTTCATTGTGTGTAAACTTCCCATCTTCCACAATGGATGAAAACTCTTGGTATTGGGAGAGGGAGGCTTGAGTTATTCCATGAAAACTCAAACACTAGAATCTCTCGTCTGTGTCTATCACTTAGCTTTTCAGACATGACTAGGCATGTTTCTCTTCCATCATGCTTGAGTGGCTATTTTCTGACTAGTTAAAATGAAACCCAATTAAGTGCCTAAAAAAGATGTAAGGAGGAAGAAGCAACTCTAGCATAAAACTTAGTACCAACTTCTGGCTGAACTAGTCAAGATTAACAATGCAGCTAATTGAACATTTTTAACCAAAACAAATTTTATATATGTCAAATGTGCAATATTGGAATTTGGTGTCTTAAGTGTCCCTGGATATGTAGTATGGACTTCTTCATATCTTGGTTAAATGTACAGAACCTCTAAGTGCTCCAAAATGGCTGGGGGGAAACTCTTGCCGTAGAAAACTGTACACAGATGTTCAACACAGCAAACAGTAATCCAGTCCTTTATTCAATAAAATAATCCCTATATACCAGTGATACCTATGTGGAAAGATAATTGTAAGAATACCACTTATGTCCTCAGTGTGTCAACCAATCCAGTTGACTACATGAAGTGGAAAGTCTCTTGAAACAAAATGCAGACAGAACAAATAAGTGCAATTAAAATTAGTGAATGGGGGTGGGATTAGACCTTACCGTAGGTCTCCAGTGATTTGCATTATCTAGCCTTTGTATAAAACCTCATCTGAATCTTCTGATGCAGTTTTTGCTCTTCCTGCATGTTGTGCATGGACTAATATTTATTTAGTCTCAAAGTCTAGACAGGAAGACCAGATTGAGCTGTTCTGCTGACAGATATACTCCAGCTACTTCAATGGGCGTTAAACTAGATTCTTGCTGTTGTGAAGAGAATTTGGCCCTTCACGCTCCCCTAGAAGGGAGATGTTGATGACTGACTTTACTCCCAATTGACTGACTTTCCTCCAATTGCACATGCAGCAACTTGTTGTAACTCCTGGTTTTCCAAAAAGAAAGATTTACTTAAAAAAGCAACAAGCAAGCACTTGCAACACTATGTAAGCGATGCAATGATGTCTGGTTAACAAGGACCCTAAATTGGCCCAGAATATTCAGAAGTGGAAAGTACAGATGGTGACTGCTGCATTAATGGCATTTGCAGCACAGAATAAAATGAGATTGGAGTACCGTTTTTCTACTGTGTCATTCCTTAAAGAGAAGATCTTACCTGTTTAGATATACTCAAAATGTACACATTGACAGTATCTATACCTAGCTATGAATGCTGAGTTAAATGAATACCTATGCAATCAAATACAATTATGGCCATGAGCTGTGCTAGGTATTTGTAGACCATAGCTTCCTATCTTCCTATCACACTTTTTATGCCTTATTAACTTCAGTAGTGGCAAACATCTCTTTGATTGAATTGCCACAATTAAATTATACCAATACATTCCAATTAAGAAGTAAAAACTCTATTTAAATATATGGTACTAGAATCTAATATCATGGTTCATCAATGTTTGGAATTTAGTTTAATAGAATATAAAGTTTCAGCCTCTGGGATTTATCCTTGTAATTTTGTTTCAATGAGAAAACAAAATTGATTCGAGGGATTTGGGTATATCAAGGCTTTACAAGTTAGGGTTAGGCTAAGTTTAGAAATGGTCTTCTTCCCTGATTTCACAGCAGAGGGAAAAGTCAGACATTTTACGGTGTCTGTGTCATGTGAAAATAAATCTGAACAGAAGCAGGCAAGGATGGCATCTTGGTTTAGTATTAACTGTTTTATGTTCTGAGTTAAGTCTAGTTCTAGTTCTCTTTTCTAATTATTATTTAAAAAAACCTGAATTTGGGGAAGGAGGACTAGGAGGTGTAGAGGATGACTAATGGGATGCAAAGCCCTTCACCTCGATGTCATTGGCTCAAATCTGTCCCAGGTCAGTAGTTCTAGAAAGCTGTTACCAGCTGATGGTAGTTCAGTGACCTATGTGAAATTATTTGATGAATTTAGTCTAGTTCCAAATAGACAGATATATACACCATAATTATATACTATACTGCTCTCTCTCAGGATGATGGCAGTTGTCCCTCACCCTGCCTAGATCCATTCCCTGCAATTCAGTGTTAAGACAGCTTGGTGTGCCCAGGTGGGGAAGTTTGTGCTACCATTATCTGTTCTGGGAATAAATAGGACAGTCCTCCTGGCACTTTGCATACCTTTCTCTGCTGCCTCTGAGGGCTCCAATATAATTGCCAGCTCTTTTACATCCACCTGAAACCTTTCCAAGCTACCCATGTTTTACCAAGACCACCTCAGAAATTAGAAGCTTGTCTCTGGGACCAGGTCCAGGATGGCTACCAGGAGAGGGCTGAAGACCTTCTTCTTGAACCCTTGCTGCATAATCCCCATTTCCCTACTCAGGTCTTCGTGGACTCATTGGTGTACCAGAGTTTGGTGCTGGCTGGTATCACCAGAATTGGAGGCTTTCTGGTCTATGGCCGGTGGGACTGGATGGGCCCTGGGACACTCATACTCTACATCTCCACTTCCTTGCCCTTGTGTCCTGTCCTGAGACAAAGTGGCCGGACTTTTATCACTTGTGGAGGGTGTGTCTCCCTCAGGGATCAGCCTTTTCGGAGTCCCCTGACTTCTGTCCTTTCTGTGGCCAGAAGGAAAACTTGCTGCATGTGTATTTGCAGTGCACCACATTGTAATTCCTTTTCCATCTCCTCCAAAACTTCTTGTTGAGGTTCTGGCTGCATTTTTCCTTCCACCTTTTTATTTATGCATTTCCTATCTGTGGCCCTATGAAGTCTCAGGAGCTCCTTGTCAATCATCTCCTGGCAGTGGCCAAGATGCCCATTTACCAATCTAAGAGGCAGATGTTGGATTGAGGATGGGGATAGGCTGTGGGCTTATTTCTAGTCATAGGTTGTTGATGGAGCCAGGCAGAGTTCCCCTGGAAGGTGTTCACTGATTCTTTGGATTCCATTGTGGAGCAATGTGTGCCATTCACAGGTCCTCAGCTTAGTATCCCATTCTGGTATCTTTTATTTTGACCCTGTGATTTTACCTCCATTCCTCTTTTTATATTCTTTGTCCCCCATAGTTAATGGATCCCTACTTTATTTTGTGGGTGCCCCACTTTTTGTTGTGAGGTGGCCATTTATATTTCTTTTGGGATTAGATGGTGTAGCAAAAACACCTGAGCCCCCTCTGCACTACAGCTTCCACACTTGCTATGACTCGTGGAGCTGCATTACTTACAGCTATGAAGTTTGCTAGTGTAGAAGAGGCCTAATTAAATAATTGTCTTATTGTCAACCATCTCTTGAAGCCAACTTCAAGTGACACATTAGCATCTTTGTGCTAATTCACTCTCTGGTTATTATAATTCTGCAGCCTTGTGGAATATGTCTCCTTTAAGAAAGTCAAAATATTAATCTGTTGACTATGCAATCGAGGTATCTGTCAGACAATTAGAATTAAGAAGACAGAGAACTGAAAATCTTGGGATTTTTGTCATATTTTTATATTTTTGAATAACTTGCTGGATGTTTTTTTTTTCAAATTCCCCTAAGTCACATATGGAAACAGTAAGGGACAAATTTAGCTTTTAGTTATCTGCAGTGGTGTAAATCTAGAGTAACTCCATGAAAGTCATTAGATTTACTCTGGATTAATTAATTCCAGTGAAAACTGACAATAAAATTTGGCCCTCATTTGCCTATTGAATGAATAGCTTTGTTTTGAAATCTTTTTATTTCAACCAATCTCATCTTTAAAAGATTGGCTCAACTCCATGAGATATTTTGTGTGTCAAGACTTCCTTGTATAGGTCTAGCTATACTCAAATATTCCTCTCTCCATCTGTGGAGAGCTGACATCTCTCTCCTGCCCTGATTTTTCTGTTTTCTTTCCTCTCAGAATGCTACATTGAGAAGTAAAATATCTTTAAAACTTGCAGCCTTTCTCCTGTAGACTTTTTTTCAATGAACCCTGAGTGCAGTTTCTGCTATAATTATCATAACTTAGTTAACTCTAAAATTTAATAAGCATTAATTTCAACATTGTTAACATCTCACTGAGATGAGTGAGACCAGTTCACAACTCTTATTAAACTTATTCTTTTAAACTGTCTACAGACTCAGGAAGAAAGCATTGCCTTAGTTCTCATTTGAAACAATAGCTTTGTAGCCAAGATGGTTAGAAGCAAATCAATATGTACAAAATACTGGGAATTTAAAAAGTGGACTGATAGACCCTAAATCTATAGCATACATGAAAATTCTATACACGTGGACTTCAAGTGACCATAACTGTAGCCTCAATAGCATGTGTCTGGAAAATAAAGATGACCAAGTTATACCAACCACCTGTCTATGGCTAGCAGGAACTCAAAATCAACCTGGTTTTACAAACGCTTGCACAGTATTGTTGCCATTGATCTGTGATAGGGAAATAAATGATGTCTGTTTTTTTGCGTATTTATTATCTATAAAGGAGTGTAAAAAGGTTTTTGTTGTTGTTGTTTTAAGTGATGGAAATGGCAGGTCTTGCACTCCCTGTTTTTCCAGTAGTGCTGGAAGGTAACGTGATTATGATGTTCCTGGAAACTGAGAGGAAGGGATTTGAATCAGACTGTTTAAAACTCTGTTTTTTGTTTTTATATTTGTTATCACCTACATAGCTCAACTTCCAGACAAAGACTTGGAAGAAAAGCTGTTTTTTGTGTGTGGAAGATTCAAACTCCCAGTACCCTTTCAACTGAAGGCTTAAAAAACTGCTTCTCCAGGGGAAACAGCAGAAACAGAGATGATGAAACTTGACGTTCCTGTTATTTCTATGACAAAAGAATTAGAAAAAAAATAAACCCTTTAACCCCGCCTCAGCCCTTCTCAATCCTGGCACATCATAAAGAAGCAAAACAGGGCATGATCATATATATGTTTCCCTTTCGTAGATCTCCTTTAATTACAGTTCACACAACATTTGCTTCAATTGTAATGGCAGCAAAAAGTACTACAGACAGGCACAGGTGTAAGCTTTTCTGGCTCAATTTGATGAGTATTAGTCTTTTTACTATGGGAATGTGGTGAAACGTGGGATTTGACAGCATGTGTAGAGGGGGAGGGGAGTTGAAGAGATCAGAAGAAAGGAAGTAAGGCTATGCCATAAAAGCAAACTTCCTTCTTCCTGTAGACTGGAACGGCTTTCATATCAACTTCAAAGTCAGCTGTTTGCCTCTGCATTCCATCTGAGTTATGCTATAATCTTATGGCACCCCCAGTAAAGAGAGTGTCAAGGATACTGTAAATGACTAGTGGTATATCAAAACAATTAAAGGCTAGGTCCTCTACTACATAAAATATGTGGCAGTTAGGACAAGCTCAGGCTAATGTAAATGCTCTTATTATATAATATTAACATACAGTGTAGAAAAAGTGCATTGTACTTTACACAGAGAATGAGTTAATCATGGAGTTACAAACTCCCAGAGCAGAGACAATTGAGAAGAATGGTATGATGGACAGTGTCAAATGTTGTATGCAGTGTAGTTGTAGCTGTGTTGGTCCCAGGATATCACAGAAAGGAAGTGGGTGAGGTAATATATTTATTGGACCTACTTCTGTTGACAAGGGAAAAAGCTTGTTGTTCTCACCAACAGAATTTGGTCCAATAAAAAATATTACCTCACCCACCTTATCTCTCTAGTGTCAAATGTGGTAGACAGGTTGAAAAGGACATGGACAGAGAAAAGCCCTTGAACTTGGCCAGCAAATGGCCATTAGTGGCCTTTATGTGTTCACTGTCACTGGAGTCAAGAGGGGAAAAGCAAGAGAGTGCAGGAGAGAGTCAGCAGTGAAGACTAGACAACATGCTCAAGGAGCCTGAAAGTGAAGTGGGGAAGGGAGATGAAACAGGTAATGAGAGAGCCCGGATGGGGTTAAAGGAGGATTGTTTTTGGAGAGGGGAGTCCACAGAATATATCAAGGCTGAGGGAAGCACATTTATGAGATGGAAAAATATTTTCTAGAAGGTACATTACAAAGGAAATATCTAATGGGTATGACACCTGCTTAGAAACATTCATGATTGATTAAATAAAATGCAGCATTCACAGTGATACAGTTAGACAAGAAGTGATGGCTTTAGGACTAGTAATACAGGACAAAGTATTACACCTCTGACTCACAGGCTTCATTCTGGCATAGGCTTTTAGTGACTGCAGGTCATTACCACCTGATGGCTGTTCTATGGACCATGTGAAATGAGTTGCTGGTTCATTCCAGTTTATAGTAAGTAGCTATCCACATTACAAAAATTTTCATTACTAATTAGAAGCTATTTGCACTAATTAGCATCCTTGCTGAAAGTTTCAGTGGAAAGACCAAACAAGAGGCTTGGAGACTGAAGTATCCTCTTAACTCCTAACTGTTGTCCCTGCAGGTCAGGTCTGGGTTGATACACTTTGAAGGAAGTTGAAGGAAGCTTACGTTGTTGCTTTATCAGTTATGGCCAATGCATTAGAAATGGCTCCTGATTTTGTAAGCCTCAGTTTTTAGGGATCAGTCTCCACTACTTATCAAACTGATTTAAATGTTTTATTTTCTGATTTTTGTAATTTTTTTTGCTTTTCATGTTATTTCTTCTTTTCCTCTAAATCTGATAGCAGTGTAATTCACAAATATATTTTGTAATCAAACCACCGCAAAAGGACAAAGGTGTTTTTTAATGGGTTATTTCCTTTACCCATAGTTTCTATTTTCAGATAGGATCACATAGCTGAAGAATTACATTGTCATTACAGTGCCATATGCTTTTCCAAAGAAAAATGGGTGTGGCTAGTAAAAAAAAATCTGATTCTTCCTTGTCTTTTAGTTTTATCACTTGCTTGTTGACTCTGCCTTCTCATGCAATATCCCTGCAACTGAACACACAGATAACTAGTCACATGAGCTAACCAAGTGTGCACTATTTAGCTTGACAACAAGTACTTTTAATGTTTTCAGACTATTGTAAATTTAGCATATTGAAGTCTGACAAACAAAAAAATCCCTTTTCAAATGAATGAACATATGGATACTATTAGGGTTAGGCAGACTGCAGGTAAGGGGTAGCAATGTGAAATTGCTCTCCCCTCACACTGAGAAACAGCATTCCTGACAAGAGCAGTAAATCAGCATGAGGTTCAACTGGGGTCTTGCCTCAAATCCTAGGGCTTCACTGTCCCAGAAAGAGACCAGATATTGGTTCAGAACATCACAGTCTTATCCCTGGGGGGACATTATCTGTCCCAGCCATATATCTGATGCAGATTGCTCCGCTCTGAACACTACTTTAGCCAGTGCACTGAGCCAGAGCACAGTTCAGGGTGGAACCAAGACTGGCCAATTTATAGAAACAGTTCCAATATTCAGGGCTTTTTCTTATATAGGTGCCTATTACCCCCAACCCCTATCCTGATTTTTCACACTTGCTATCTGGTCACCCTACTTGCTCAGGATGATAAGGGGGTTCTCTTTACTCCATGGCATGCGCATGTAGCCAGATTCACAATCTGGCCCACACAAAACAAGTCACTCAGCATGTATCCTTTTTCCACTCATTCAGATCTTGGTTTTTTCCATGTTTCGATACATGCTGTTTTCAGAGCAGTCGTCTTCTGCACATGAACACAAATAGTGTTTTTATACCGAATGACATTTAAGTATTATTATTTATACAGCACCAATAGCATGTGGGGAGCTGCACAAATTACAGCTGGTCAAAATTTTTCCTTTTAAATATATATTTTGAGGGGAAAAAAATGTTGTAAGTCAAAATGGAAATCTCCATGGGAAATGCCTGTTGAAGATGACATTTTCAATTGAAAAAAACTGAAAACCAAAAATGTACAAAATACTGAAAAAGATTCTGTTTGGAGGGTTCATTTTTTCCCCATGAAAACCTGGAAAATTTGAAGATTTTGATGCAAATAAAACCTTTTTAGTATGCACTGATATTTTTCACAGGAACTAAAATCTATTCCCAATCACTTCTTGTACAAAAACATTAGGAGATAAAGCCCCTGCTGTAAGAAGCTAACAGTGTAGTTCAGACACAGTGACATGGACAAGACAATTCTGATGCACAAAGCACACTGGTTTGTCCATGTATAAATTTAAGACATGGTAGAAAATACCAATTTCTTTTTAGTGATATTTAAGAAAAAGAAAAAGGGCTTTCATTTTCATAGAAATTTCTTGTGAAATATTTTTGGTTAATTTGTATAACGGTGTATGCATCGTATTTGTTAAAGCAAACATTTGACAAATTAATTTTTTTTATGGGAACAATGCCTGATTTCTATAATAGTATTTGTTTTTCAGAAATATTTGCCAAATAATAGGAATTTTCATACTATAAGAGATTCTCAAATATGCTCTGTTTGTGGTATTTTTGGTCACATGGTATTGTTTCTGCTCTGATTGTATGCTGTAAAATATTTTAATACAAGAATAATGACTCAAGTAGAAATAGTGAACTATAAATAATGAGGAAAATACAATATGTGATCCTGTATTTAAAGACTTTATCATAATTCACATGGACAAGGGGGCTGGTACAGACAGCCTTAATACTGGCATTTCCTAACTTTTGAGTGTATGACTTGACAACCTTAATAATCTTCTATTAATACAGGGTTTTTGGGGTATAATATATAAAATAATATATATAATGTATACGCACCGTACTGTAACCAACCTGACCTTTGCTACCACAGCAAATGAGGGAAAATGTGATTACAACCTGTTGTCTGATGTTTCAGAGACTTCAGAAATTTTATTAAATCCATCCTCTTTGATAGCAAAAGCATCAACATTTTAGTATTCCTAATTTCAAGAATGCTTATAAAAAGCTTATACGGCTGATAGAGCAAAAGGATTTGTCTATCCAGTATTATCTAGTAGTGAACAGATGTAAAACAATAAAAAACAGTTAAATCCCGTAAAACAGTTTCAAGAATGTTTATAAAGACTATACAGGCATAGAGAACATGCAGGACTTGTTGGGGAAAACCCAAGAGAGAGCAAAACGTAAATTCCTTCAAAATATAGCTCTGTGTTATAAGTCTTGATCAGATTTAAATGAAACACATTATTTCATGCTCTGCATAATGAATCACAGCACATTTGTTTTATTATCACACTCCAAGAAAAGGAACTGGCAAAAGTTTCACTTTTACTTGTTAACCAAGCTCAGTCTTCTTGTGACAACAATTTCTTTTCACCTGGTGACTATCTCTCTTAAAATGAAAGTACTGTTGTATTGGTCTCAAAGATCAAAGGAGATAATGTGTTATAAACTTTCACTGTTCAACAGTAAAACAGTGATATTTAGGTTCAGGGTTGGTTGTGTTTTTTTTTCCTTAACCTTATACCTTGGTTTTACTCAGTTCCATGGCAAACACCCAAAAGCATTAATTCTAATATTTAAAAGGTTGTTGATCAAACACAAGAAAGAACAAGACATTAAAAAAAGCATTTATACTGAAACTGAGTGATTATGCAAAACGAACTTAATCAAAACCTTTAAAGCAGTGGTTCTCAACCAGAGGTACATGCACCCCTGGGAGTACGCAGAGGTCTTCCAGGGGATAGGTACATCAACTCATTTAGATACAACAGGCTACATAAGAAACCAAGTCAGTACAAACTAAAATTTCATACAGACAATGACTTGTTTATACTGCTCTATATATTATACACCGAAATGTAAGAACAATATTTATATTCCAACTGATTTTATAATTATATGGAAAAAATGAGAAGGTAAGCAAATTTTCAGTAATAGTGTGCTGTGACACTTTTGTATTTTTATGTCTGATTTTGTAAGCAAGTAGTTTTTAAGTGAGGTGTCACTTGGGGATACACAAGATGAATGAGACTCCTGAAAGGGGTACAGTAGTCTGGAAAGGTCGAAAGGCACTGCTTTAAAGTCTCTCCTTTTTGTGGCAAAATATCAGTCTCTTATTTTCAGAACAACCCTTATTTTCAGAAAAGGAAAGGGTTAATTTTATTTTAGACTTGATGTGTCCTGTTTCTAAAAGACAGACCCAAGGTGAAAGGCAGATAGGATAGACAAGGTGGGGGAAATACAGGTTTTGGAACACTGGATGGCTGGGTAGTCATGAATGGAGGATGCTTTGGCTGGCAGGTCAATCAAAGCCCCTGTTGATAGGACCCTGAGTCACATTCTGGTCAGGAACATCACCTGGGTGGGTCTTTTCCCCTTAGACAGGGCAGAACTGTAGTCATCACATTTTGTTGGGCTAATGCAATGGAGTTGATTTCAGGATTTAATGAAAAGCTGAGAGCGTGATATATAGGATAGAGGAAAGTAATAGAAGGGCAGAAAATAACCCAACAGGGAAGGAAAGCAGAACAGGATCTTATGTGCCTCTGTGGTGCTGGCAGTTAGGTATCCCCACTGGTGGGCTGAGGACTGGATGCCATGATGATATGATTTTCAGGATTCACAAGTGAAAAACCAAGTTCCTTAAACAAGAGCAAGGCCTGGGGGTCTTGCTCTCAGGAAGAAAGTCTTTCAGTCTGGTCTTTTCTCTCTGTCTTGGGGTCAGGGCAGATGAGAGGAGAGGAGACAAGCTGGGTTGGCAGGGGGGCTGGGCGATTAATTTTTTTTTAAATCTCTTTTTAAGAAATCTAAAAAGGGGAAAATTGGACAACATCGTTCTCCCCTCTTTCTTTTGTCCACTAATTAGGCCTAATACCCAACAGACCAATTTTGGTTCATTAAATTTCCAGCTCCACATCATCCGTTTTTAGCAAGCATAATTGCAACGGTCTTTGAGTTATATCACTGTGGCCTTTTTGTTTGGATTAATTTAGTCTCTCTGTCTGGTTCTCTTGCACCTGTTTATAACATTAATTATTGAAAGCAGCTCGACTTATGTTTTGTTAACATTCATTACTATAGGTTATTGTCACATGTTATGAGCTTCCATATACTTTTTACAATTTGAGTAAATTTGTAGGCCCAGTTATCACCAACAGGACTTGAAATGATTACCTGATTCATCCAGAATAATGATGTCCAGTTAGACCCCTTATTGCTTTCAATGTTAAGGGCTGAATCCTGCTCACTTTAATCACCATGGTAGTTCCTTTGATTCTAATGGAACTACTGACATAAGAGAAGCAGGATTTGTCCCTGAATGTGACCACTAGATAAGAGGACAAACTATGGATGTTTAAGGAGTGTCAAGGATGCGTAGCTTAGAGTCGATTACTTTTATTATTTCTAATGGCACCTGAACAGAACGAGTTCATGATCCCACTTCTGAGGAGCTTTCAAACCAATCCTGCATCTTGGAAGGGCTAGTGAGGACTCCTGATCCCATGCAGATTCCTGCTGGTATCAGTGACACACTTTGCAAGCACAGGAGTCTGCTAGTAGATCCTGATACAGCACCAGGGCCTAATATTAGGCCTGATATCATGGGGGAGTAATAAAACGGTGAGGGATGACCAGGAAACATCAGTAAGATTATGTGGTTACTCAGTAAGGGCTAGTGCTTGGCTTAATGATGGTAAGGGGTTTTGTTTGTTATGTTATTTTAGTTAGAGTAAGTGGATGTCTTATTTGGCTAATTTCATTAAGGTGTCATGACAGAAATGGGTGTTAAGGAAGGACCTGAATGAGCAGATAGTGGCTTTGCAGATCAGCTCAGGAAGTTCATTCCATGCATAGAGTGTGACCTAGAAGAAAGCACAAAGATGGGTGTGGGAGAACAGGGTACTGAGTCTGGTGTCACCGATGGAGCAGAGGAAGCAGGGAGTGAAGGGCACCATAAGAAATAAGCCTGAATCAGTAGAAAGAGGCAGGTAGTAGTGCAGTGGAGATCCAGCTTGATTCTACACCACTGAAATCAGTAGGAGCTTTGCCATTAACTTCAATAATCAAGCCTATAATCATGATCTTCTAAATTTACCCCCTAGTTGAGATAGATTGTTCCAGACCCAGAGGTTTCAGGTCGCATTTAAATTCACAGCAAATAGATAATTCTACCCATGCTCTCTGAAGCATGAATTTTCATTCACACATTTCTTCTGGGAGTACACATCAAAGAATGTTCCCAATTAACACGGTTTTAAACATTCAGAGGGCTTGTTCGCAAGCTAAAATTTCAATCTGGGTTGTAAAATATTAGGATGTTACATACAGTTGGAATTATGACTCCCAAGGGAACTGCTGAAAAACCTGTCATCTTGTCTGTAGCATGAGCATAACCTCTTGAAATAATAAAAATACTTACAGTAGCACAAATTTAGTACTTCTCATGTGTTTTATTCTCCTAATGCCAGTAAGATAAACATTTCTGTCCCTATTTTACAGGTGGAAAAACTGAGGCAAAGAGCTCCCAAATCCATAGAGGAATAATTGTCAAAAATATGTCATTAAGAAATAAATATATCATCTTGAAGGGAAATCTGGGAACCCACTTTCTTATGACAGTAATACTGTCTTTTGAGGAAGAAAGTTAAGTAAACATTTGGTTAAACAAAGATAGAGAAGAAATTTTGTTGGCATTACCACCTCTTCTGTGCTTTTCCAAGCCCGTTCTGTTCTCTTCACCATCTGAACTGAGCAGTCAGTGTGAATTATTCATAGTTTAATCTGAAAGGAGATTACACGTTTCTGTTTAAGAACAAATTCTCAGAAGTTGGCAGGCAACACCCCCCAAAAAACAAAACAAAAAACAAACAAACTAGTTTCCCACCCTGTTCTACCCTTCTTGAGAACCCACAGGCAAGATTTGGGTTGGATAGGCTCATGTCCATTTGCATGGATTCTCCCTGGTTTGCTGGGATAGGAAGTGGGGCAAGATCTCAGCACTGATGCATCCTCTGGATTCCAATTTCAGGTAAACAGATTGTCCCTTGTAAAAGTGGGTTATAACTATTATGTGAGTCAAAATATATAACTATAATGAAATAGCTGAAGTCCCATCAACAGGGCCTTGCGCTCCCCCCCAGTCCTGCGGCAGCTCCTCACCCCCTCCCGCCCTGAGGCGCCTCCCCCCCACGGCAGCTCCCCCCCCCCCGGGGAGCTGTGCGGCAGCTCCCCATCCCAGCTTACCTCTGCTCCTCCTCCTCCCCGAGCACGCCGCCCCCGCACTAATTCTCCTCCCCTCCCAGACTTGTGGCGCCAAACAGCTGATTGGCGCCGCAAGCCTGGGAGGCGGGAGAAGTGGAGCAGTGATGGCGTGCTCGGGGAGGGGGCGTAGCAGAGGTGAGCTGGGGTGGGGAGCCGTGCGGCAGCTCCCCTTCCCCACCCTGAGGCACCCCCATGGCAGCTCCCCACCCCCCTATCTCGGGGAGCCGTGCGGCACCTCCCCACCCCAGCTCTCCTCTGCTCCGCCTCCTCCCCGAGCACACTGCTCTCGCTCTAATTCTCCTCCCAGGCTTGCGGCGCCAAACAGCTGATTGGCACTGCAAGCCTGGGAGGCGGGAGAAGTGGAGCGGCGACCACGTGCTCGGGGAGGAACGCTGTAAAAAAAATTTGGGGGCACCACTTTTTGGCGCCCCCAAATCTTGGCGCCCTACGCAACCGCCTAGTTCGCTTTAATGGTAGCACAGGCCCTGCCCATCAGTCAGAGAGAGAATGAATAGGCCTAAACCAGGAATTCACAGAGACTAGGGATTACTTACGATGCAACAAGAAAATATAACTAATTAGTGTGCCCATTAAAGACTCAATACAAAGTCTCGTTTTGCTCCCTTCCCAGTTATAGACCAGATTACTTCCATTGGCTTCAATGAAGTTACTCTGGAGTCTCATCACAGAGAGTGAGATAAGAGTCAGGCCAGTAGTTTGAATATATCTCAAGTCTGAGGAGGTGAAATTCTGGTGAAAGAAAAAACAGGCAAAACAAACAATGTTATCTGAATTCTGCCTCCTTTGTTACCTCCTGTAATTCTGCATCTTACTCACAGCTGGCTAGAGTCAGACAGAACCGGGGACTAAGGGTATGTCTACACTATGGGTATATCTACGTCACAGTAGTTACACCAGCATAACCCCATCAGGTGGACATAGCCTACAGCAATGGAAGGGGTTTTCCTGTCGCTATAGGAACACTAACTCCCCGGACGACAGTAACTATGTTGATAGAAGCATTCTTCTATCAACATAACTGCAGGTACATTGGAGGTTAGGTCGGTCAGGTGTGTGGATTTTTTACACTCCTCACCAATATATATGTTGACCTAACTTTTAAGTGTAGACTAAGACCAAGTGAAAATGTTCAGTATGACTTTTCCATGGAATCAGAGAGATCAACTAAACATAGCTTTGATGAGAAACCAAGTTAAAATGGGTTTTGCTGAGCTGAATTGACTCTCGTGATCACATGGGATGAGTGAGCTGAAGCAGGAACAAGAAGGTTGACATGTAACCAGGGACACAGGAAAAACACTATGTGACTATCATGTGACCTACTCTATATGACCTAACCCAACAAATGAGATTCAGACTCAAAATACACACTAAAAATAGCAACCTGATACAGTTCACAGATAGAGAAAGAATTTGCTAAACACTTCTACAGAGAGTTCAAGGACAATAAAGAAACACAGTCATATCAGTACTAATGCACAGATATGGCTCAAACCAAAGCTGATTTTGAGTATTCTTGCAACTCATGTCAAGCAGTTCACACACTAAAAGTATGGTATGATTTTCAGAGGGAAGGTGCTCAACACTTTTTGAAAATCAGGTGCCTTTAAGGTGTCTCAAGGTGAACACTCAAAAATCAAGGCATCCAAAATCATTATTCACCTTTGAAAATGAGGGCCAATCCTTATTACACTATCAAATAATTTAATATTACTTATTTCCTATTGTTTTGCTTATTAGTAGCTATTCAGATGGAAAGCCCATTAACTTTCACATATTAAGTATTTCCCATTTGCTTCCCCTAGTTTACACTTCCATCCTATTTTTAAAATTAATTTTCTATTGAGACTGAATACACTAAAATCCATTTAGCCAGTTTCCCTAGTTCAATGTTTATCCTCTCTTGCATATTGTAATTTAACCTTTTTGTTTGGTTGTTCACAGGAACAGCAGGAAGAATTAATGCCACACTGGGAAGAAGAGCAAAAAGGTCCTTTCCATCTCATACCTGTGTGATTCTATGAATATATATTGCATCTGAAAAACACCATGTAGTTACCTGCTACCCCATACCTGAGTATGATAAAGGGCCCAATCCTGCCACCATTATTTACATGCATAAAAACAACTTACATAATGATTGCAGGATCAGGCCCTAAGGCAGCAACATTTGGGCTGATTTCTACAACTCTTTTGCACCTTTTATGTGGAATTTCTGGGGACTTCACTTCTGTGGAAAAGTGCAGAACTGTTGCTGAACTAATGAAGTTCCTTTACTCCAACATATTTTCCTGTGGACGCTCAAAGCCCTGTTTCTTCCAGTATGATACCATTTTGCGTGTGCAGTGCCTTTCAGACTAAATACAGCTCGATACTTCAGAAGCCAATACAGTCCTTCTATACAAACACAGTTGAATGTATAGCTTATAAACTAAGTTGTAGTTTATTATATATCCTCTAGATACAGGGACCAGTTATGTGATAAACCAAGTGCCCTCAACTCCAACCTTACATTAGATATCAAGCCCATATTAGCGTAATGGTGAAGAAAGGTATGAACGTCAAATTTTGTGGAGAGGGTCTCAATGTGGGGCTAAGTAATGGGACTGAGATTTATGTTGAACACAATCTGAACAGATTTTTGCATGTAAGAATATCACAACATTTCTGGACATAGATTCATAGATTTTTTTCATACTTCATAGATTCCAAGGCCAGAAGGGAGCATTGTGATCATCCAATCTGACTTCCTGTATAACACAGGTCAGAGAACTTCCCAAAATAATTCCTAGAGCATATCTTTTAGAAAAACATCCCATCTTGATTTCAAAATTGGCAATTATGGAGAATCCAGCATGACTGTTGGTAATTATTCCAGTGCTTAATTCCTCTCACCGTTAAAAATATATGACTTATTTCCAGTTTGAATTTGTCCAGCTTCAAACTCTAGCCATTGGATCATGTTATGGCTTTCTCTGCTAGATTGAATAGGCCATTATCAAATCTTAATTCCCTGTGTAGATACTCATAGACTATAATTAAGTCACCCCTTAACCATCTCTTTTTTATGCTAAATAGATTGAGTTCTTTGAGTCTATCATTATAAGGCATGTTTTCTTATTTGTTAAACATTCTCGTGGCTCTTCTCTGACTCTTCTCCAATTAATCAAAATCCTTCTTGAATTATGGACAACAGAACTGACATAGCATTCCAGCAGCGGTTGCATCAGTGCCAAATAAAGAGGTAAAATAACCTTTCTACTCCTCAAGATTCCTCTGTTTATGCATCCCAGGATCACATTAGCTCTTTGGCCACAGCATCACAGTTCTTTTGGCCACAGCATCACACTGGGAGCATATGTTCGGCTGATTATCCACCACAACCCTCTAGATCTTTTTCAGAGTCACTGCTTCCCAGAATATAGTGCTCCATCCTGAATGTATGGCCTATATTCTTTGTTTCTAGATGTATACATTTGCATTTAGCTGTATTAAAACCCATCTTGTTTGCTTGCTCCCTGTTTACCAAGCAATCCAGATTGCTCTGAATCAATGGTTTGTTCTCTTCGTTATTTACCACGTCCCCAATTTGTATCACTTGCAAACTTTATCAGTGATGATTTTATGTTTTCTTCAAGGTCATTGACAAAAATGTTAAATAGTATAGGGCCAAGAACTGATTCCTGTGAGACCCACTGAAAACACACCCACTCAATGATGATTCCCTGTTTACAGTTACAGTTTGAGGCCTATCAGACCTATCAGTAAGATAATTTTTAATCCATTTATGCCATATTAATTTGATATCATTCTAGTTTTTTAAATCAAAATGTCATACAGTACCAAGTCAAATGCCTTAGAGAAGTCTATTGCATCAACACCTTGATCAGCCAAACTTGTAATCTCATCAAAAGATATCAATTTAATTTGAAAGGATCTATTTTCCATAAACCCATGTTGTTTGGCATTCATTACATTATCCTCCTTTAGTTCTTTATTAACTGAATCCCATCTCAGACCTCCCTTATCTTTCCCAGGATCAATGTCAAGCTGACAGGCCCATAATTAACTGGGTCATCTCATTGCATCTTATCTCATCATCATCTTGCAGATGACACTAAACTGGGAGGAGTGGTAGATACGCTGGAGGGTAGGGCTAGGATACAGAGGGACCTAGACAAATTAGAGGATTGGACCAAAAGAAATCTGATGAGGTTCAACAAGGACAAGTGCAGAGTCCTGCACTTAGGACAGAAGAATCCCATGCACTGCTACAGACTAGGGACCAAGAGGCTAGGCAGCAGTTCTGCAGAAAAGGACCTAGGGGTTACAGTGGACAAGAAACTGGATATGAGTCAACAGTGTGCCCTTGTTGCCAAGAAGGCTAACAGCAGTTTGGGCTATATAAGTAGGAGAATTGCCAGCAGATCAAGGGACGTGATCATTCCCCTCTATTCGGCATTGGTGAGGCCTCATCTGGAGTACTGTGTCCAGTTTTGGGGCCCACTATATAAGAATGATGTGGAAAAATTGGAAAGAGTACAGTGGAGGGCAACAAAAATGATTAGGGGGCTGGAGCACATGACTTATGAGGAGAGGCTCAGGGAACTGGGATTATTTAGTCTGCAGAAGAGAAGAATGAGGGGCGATTTGATAGCTGCTTTCAACTACCTGAAAGGGGGTTCTAAAGAGGATGGATCTAGACTGTTCTCAGTGGTACCAGATGACAGAACAAGGAGTAATGGTCTCAAGTTGCAGTGGGGGAAGTTTCGGTTTAGGAAAACCTTTGTCACTAGGAGGATGGTGAAGCCCTGGAATAGGTTACCTAGGGAGGTGGTGGAATCTCCTTTCTTAGAGGTTTTTAAGGTCATGCTTGACAAAGCCCTGGCTGGCATGATTTAGTTGGTAATTGGTCCTGCTTTGAGCAGGGGGTTGGACTAGATGACTGCCTAGGGTGGTTGTGGAATCTCCATCCCTGGAGATATTTAAGAGTAGGTTAGATAAATGTCTATCCGGGATGGTCTAGACAGTATTTGGTCCTGCCATGAGGGCAGGGGACTGGACTCGATGACCTCTCGAGGTCCCTTCCAGTCCTAGAATCTATGAATCTATGACCTCCTGAGGTCCCTTCCAACCCTGACATTCTATGATTGACCCTTTTTAAAAATTGGCACAATGTTTGTTTTATTCCAGTCTTCTGGAACTTTCTTAGTGCTCCAAGACTTATTGAAAACCAACATTAACAGTCCACGAGCTCCTCAGCCAGATCTTTTAAAATTCTTGGATGCAAGTTATCTAGAGCTGCTGATCTGAAAATTTCTGACTTTAGTAGCTTCTATTGAACATCCCCCAGAGATACTAGTGGAATGGAAAGAGTGTTATCATCACCATATGTTGAGACTATATCATCTGTTTTCTCCCCAAACACAGAAGAGAAATATTTCTGGAACCCTTCTGCCTTTTCTGCATTATTATTAAAAATTCTAATATTTCCATCTAGTAATAACTCAATACCATTGTCAGGATTATTCCAAATAATAATAATTAGGATTGTTCCTAATAATTTAAAAAAACCTCCTTTTTATTGTCCTTAATTCTACTGGTCATAGATTTCTCCTGGTGTCCCTTGACTTCCTTTTCAATTTTCTACAATTCCTAACTGATTTATATTCATTACTATCAACTGCCCCTTTCTTCCATTTGTTACATATCTATATATATTTTATAGCTGTCTTCACTTCCCCTCTAAACCAGGTTAGTTTTTAACTAGTATGGCCTTCTTTGTTTGTGGGTTTGTGGTTTTTCGGGTATCTAGTAAGGTCTTCTTTAATGATTCCTAATAATCACTCACATTTTTCTGATTAAATTCTTCCTCCCAGATGATTTGGCTCATAAATGTTTTCAGTTTTGTGAAATTGGCCCTATTGAAGGACCAAGTACATATTACTGGTCTGGACTTTGTTCCGCTTGCCCATTATGACAATGATCAAGTCATCATTGCTTGCACCTAAGCTACCATTAATTTTTAGTTCTGTGATCCATTCCTCCTAATTTGTTCGGACAAGGTCTAATATAGAATTCCCCCATGTTGGCTGCAACATTTCTTGAGTTAGGAAATTGTCTGACATGGGAAAGTTGCATGAAATGTACAGGAACAGGATGGTTTTTCCTTTGTTATGGTTGTAAATGTGTGTTTCATTAAAGGTTCTCACCTCACTTCCCAGCCCTGCACTCGAATCACAATCCTGTGTTTATGTCTTCAGTCTGATGGCAGGAATATGGATGGGATTATCAAGCATTATAGGCCAGATACTCAGTCCTCGTTAAGTCCCCTTTGTGCAGCTCCAGTGTGAAAAGGACTTAATGCTTCTTTGGCTTAAGAGGAGTTCGGGGATAAGAAGGGGATGTGTTGGCATGGGGCTGGAGCACAGTATGCTATGGTTATCCTGCAGGTAGAACATTTTTTTAGGTGTTCCATATGTGTAGAAGCCAAACTACAAAATTTGGTATAAACTATACACTTGTATTTATATAGCAAGACTGTATTTGCTTCAGTAGGATTGAGCTACATCTGGTCTGAAAAACACTATACAAAAATAAATGGAAAATGCAGGTCCACTTTGTAATGGATGAAAGCCATGGAGATCCTGCTCAGGGCAACTCCCTCACCTATGCACAATACAGAGCACTGGTCCTGTGGTGCTTGATGCATGCCACTGTTCAGAGAACTTTATGTTTTTGGAAGGTGGAAGTTCAGTGTGAGGGTCTGCAATTACACTGACCCATTGACTAGAACAGTCTACATGGCGTCTGCGCAGCTCATTGGCAGCCACAGAGCTGCAGTACCGGTGCGCTGAGGCTTTTGGAGAAAATTCCCCATTGAACTCCTCTTTGCACAGCTCATCAACTCACTCTTTGCCAAGCAGGAGACGATTTGGCCCAATGGTGTTACAGCCCTAACTATTCTTCCATGTGATGGCTACAAAGACATTTTTCAGATAGGAGAGTAATTACAGAAGCACTCTAAATTCTTTCACAGCATACACACAAACATACAATAATTGGAGTGTAAAGAAGTGTTGCTGAACTTTGTGAGGTTTGGTAAGGTTTCTTTATCTAGCAAAGGAAAAGTTATAATAAAATGTTTATTCGTATACATTCTTAGAGGTGTTCAGAGGATTTTATCAGAAAGAGTGAACATAATTAGATCTCAACTCAACAGCTTTATTGACACACACATGTCTTTATCTTTAGGTCACTTGTGAGCTGGTTATATGAGCTTTTGTGGCATTCAGAGACTTCTGCACTTTCATTAAATCCAAAGCTGTAGGCTGCATTAATCATATTAAAATTATGCACTACTCTGCAATGTTCATGTGGGGTACTGATTTAATATGAACAGCTGGTTTACCCGACACTGTCAAGTGGAATTTCTTTTAATGATAACAGAGGGTAAACTGCTTAGCATGAGCTTTGCAATTCCCCTTGAAATACAGTCAACCTAGGAACAGAAAATAAATGTTATCTTTTGCTCCTTTAAGTACAAATGTGTTTTATAGTCATGGACGGAAAAGCGTAACTTTTATGAACCTTGCAAGATCCCACAATCAAAGCAATGCTGAGAGTTCCCAAGTGCTACTCCAGGCTATGTAAATATTTTAGTGGAGTCATGTGCTCCAAGCTGATGTGTCATTTTTAGGTGTCAGAAATTGCAGAGCAAATCTCGGGATGTTACTCTCTTGCTGCCCAACTCTAGAAAAGTATCTCTTATATATATGTGGGAGTTTAAACACATTTGTGAAAGAAAACTTAGGAGACAGAAAAAACATTATTTTACTTAAAAAGCTGACTGCAATTTGGAAGATATGAAGTTACCTCCCTTCTTCACACAAAGTCTGAGTAACAGTGTGTTATTTTGGGAACTAAGTCCCAGTCTAGCAAAAAGCTCTATGGTGATGCACTCCGACGTCCGTGCAAGATCTGGGCTTTAGTACAGATGTAGAGAATGGACTCCACCCTCAGCCCTCAATCTATAGGGATTCGTGATGCAGCAACACCTGTCAGCAGGAATAGCAGCTGCTAAACTACCAGTGTAGAACTAGGAATTCCTGGTCACTGGATTTATGCAAGCATGGATCCAGCATGTGGCCCACTTTCCCAAAGCACAGGGGCTTGAGATCTCTGGCATAGCTGCTCAGCTTGCACTTCCTCTCCCATCTCCAACATGTGCCAGGATCCCATAGGGCTTCTGAGGGGTGGAGCCCCCACTCCATATATCAGCAGCATGGTGATTAAGGACCAGCCCTGCCACATACACAGGCACACATTCACCCTGCCTCCTCATTCTACTATGAAACTTGAAATGTTCCATGATAATGTTTAGTTTTGCAGGTCTTCTAACCTTTTATCAACCGATTTCTGAGGTTGTAACAAACTCCTTAAGAGGAAGTAGGTTTTGCTGCCACAGATGCTGAGGAAGATTGCCTTCTGTTTGACCTTCTCTATAAACTCATTTGCAAGTAAACAGTGGCCCAATCTTTCAATATCTTGCTGCCAATCCTCATTTTCTGCATTCAACTCCTCAATTTTACCATAAATTGCCATGCTTATGTTTTTCCTTGTAAGTTTTGTAAAGGGAGTGCTCGATGCACAAGAGACATTCTTTACATACAGTACTGCAGGCTGGGAATGTGCTGCTTTATTCAGCTATATACAAATAGAATGGTGGAAAACACACTAGCTAAACAGGAGGGATATGATGGCTACAAACTGTAATAGTCTGGGTAACTTAGTTAACAGCTTGACCACTTTTCTACAGAGAATTGACAGGAAATCCTACCCTTGATTTTGTGCTGCCAGCCCCTTGTCCAACTGGAGAATGGGAATGCCACTTGAGAGGAGTGCAGTCCTGTCCGGATGGCTAATAAGCATAGAGTCAACCAAGGGAGACAGAACCTAGCTCAGGGCAGTTTGGACTCTTTGTTAAGTGACTGAGTTAAAGTTGTTTTGTTTGTTAACATCTGAAGCTCTTGTTCTATCTTTGCCACACATGGCTAGTAAAGATACTGAGATATATCTCTGTGTTGTAGTTATGTCTGGTTACATTCCTACCTCCCGAAAGGTAATAGGAGGATTCTTCATCCCAAGGCAATTGGGTGACAATTTGGGACAACCTACCCAATAGCTAGTGGAAAGGGATGATTTTTATCCAGGAGGTTTAAGTGGCAACAATAAGAAGATTTTCACATTTCTAAACTCTTTGCACACTTTCAATCAATAATTTTTATACTAATTAAAGGTGCAGGGCAAGAGCAAATTTCACTCCCTGTGACATGAAATTGTAGTTTAAAATTGCCACTGCCTTTTTCCTAAATGAACAGCTGCACCTAGCAAATATAATACAGAGTTTAGCAATTTTTAAAAGAGTTGGACTTTTTAAAGTTGCTTTGGTCCTTTCCCCCACCCCTAATTGGCATTTTCCCCACTGAAACTGTAGAAATGCAACTTTTGTGTTTTGCCCTCTTAGTAGGCCTAGCCTCAGAAACGTGGCACCATTCATTGGATGATGAGGATATTAATTTCATTTGACTTCTAGTTACAGGTTTCCAAGTTGCTTTATTGGGGTTTGATTATATAATACAAAGTACTCAAAATAATCAAATTAGGAATTATAATACCTTTTAATGAGCTTGGTTGTGGCTTTTTAAGGTACAAAAAGCAATAAGCAAAGAGCAAAATGTAAAGCACTGTATTTGCAAGGTGAAGCTGGCTATAACACTTACAATCTGTATTGATACAGCTGTTTTGGACTGCCCTAGCCAGTACCAATAAATACACCCCTTATTTTACAACCTGGCCTCCTAAGAACAAACAAACTATACCAAATTAATATGCCCCAACTGTAATGCTGCAAATAATTTGATTGTTTTCTTCCAAATAGCTTGATTTTATTTAATGCAGTACAATTATTCATTAGGAAGATGTAAGCTGTCTCATGTTTTACGGCAGGTTTTTAGAGCAGATTACACTTTTGACAGTTTCCCTGTGTGGAAGCGAGGCTAGCATGAATAATGAAGACTGCCTCACTGAGCTAATCCTTTCCAGCAGCAAGAACAATACTGTGTTTTTCCACCCCTCCTGACCCATTTAACTGCCTCCTGTATCTTGCTGTAGCTACTGCCACAATCTACATAAGCTTTATGTGTCATGGAGAGAGAGACTGTTTAATATTTCATATTTTATAGGAAAAGAGTCCAGTCCATGATCTGATCTAAGTGTTGCAAACAGAGTGAAGTGGGCATCAATTTTCATCAGTTTTACATGATCACATGGTTATTCCAGTGCTCAGGCTGCAAGGATGAGCAAAACATTTTAAGAACACACTCTAATCAAAGATCAAGACCTACTCACTCAAATAAACATGGGCAGCAATTATTCTTTACTTACATATGACCAGATCATTAAATCCTTTCTCCCGTTGTAGCTCATCTTTATTTAACCAAGCTCCCCCTGAAGTCAGAGAGTTGGCCCACAGCAACTATACAGGGTCTACTAAATTTGCTAAATATATAGGGCCAGCTTACCAGCAGTGCTGAGTGAAAACTTGGTGCAGTTGAGGTGAGAGAGAGTTAGAAAGGTGGCTCTGAGCACCTTTTGCTCCCCTGTTCCTGAGACAGCTGGGGGCTCAAACAGCTGCCGATATAATTTAAGCTGTTTAAATTACACTAGGTGTAGTGATCCCAACTAGGGACTGGGCTGAGAACAGGGCAGGGAATCCATCTTTACCTATATAGCAAAGCACTATGTATCCCAGTGGACTTTTTCTGCCCTGTGCTGATTGGCTGTTTGCTTCAACCCTTCCCCTTTCCCTTCCACATCACAGGGCCTTCACCTTAGCATCACTCCACACCTGCCCTTCATACCCTCCTCTCCTCTGACTTGTCCCTCTCATCCCCTTTTCCTTCCATTTAGCTAATCTCTGCTCAAGAAAGCCCACTCCTCAAAATAATTGTGGAACTAACATGATGTTTGCTGCCATCACATTGTTCACTCTGCTTGTGTGTTCTATCCTTTCTCCCACCCTGTGTCTATCTTGTATATATAGGCAGTAAGCTCTTCAGGGAAGGGCCGGTCTACTCCTCTGTGTTTGTGCGGTGCCTAGCACAATGGGGCCCTATTCTTGGCTGGCTCTTAGGCCCTACCATACCAAACATCACTAACAATGTCATGATGATTAGTAACAGTAAAAATAATAGACAACAACAACATACTGTTGGCTCATAGATTTAACAAGAAGATGTAACAATAGATCCTTTAAACTAGTAACTTGTTCCAGTTTGCAGAAATGAGTGGTGTCATTTTCAGGGCCGATTCTGGCTCTAAAAATAGTCATTTTAAATGGCATAATTAATTTGTTTTCCAAACAGAAAAACGAAGAAACAACTCTGTAAATCAGCCCATAGTGTTTTGGATGGATGGGGACAAATAATCTACATCAGCAAATATCTGAATTTTTTAGAATTCAGATTGGAAAGCAGCTGTTAGTGTAGGTTGTAACATACTTATTTACACCTTCTAATTTGTAGGGAAGAAAAGGCAGCAGCATGGATGAGCCCTAAGAGGTGTACATAATACTAACTACTTTGAAAATCGATTTTTTTTTTTTGTGACTGCGGCTAGAAAGCATCAAATGACATGTACGTTTAATCTCCATAGAGCACGACGGTGAAAGGTTTGGGTTGAAGTGGCGAGGTCTCACTTTTTGAAAATTGGGTATGAGGATTTCATTTCATTTACATTCTTTTATTCATGGCTAATGAGCACTCAATCTTATTTTAAAGTATAATGATAAATATGCTAATACACTTTTTTTGTTCTATCCACAAGTAATTGAACATCTTATTGCTGTGCACTGGGCTGGCACAATGAGAATAGCTAATGCTGGGGTTCATGCACTCTTTTATTTCAACAACACAGCGTGAACACGACCTATTAAAAATGAAACCAGGCCTGGCCCCCAGCCTGTTGTTCATCATCCTGCTTGCTCACACTGGGCCCAATTTTCAGTTGCTTTCCAGTCTCTTTACTCTGCAGCATAAAAGGGGAGGAAATTCCCCCCTCTCCCCCGCCGCCAGGATTTCTAGTAAGGATGTTCTCCAGCTGACATAGGGTTGCAGGAGCAGCTCTAAAACTGTACTTCTGCCAACCCCTGGTATAGGAGCATGTTGGGAAGGGACGGTATGATTCATGGCTGGAGGGCTGCTATACTCCTACTCTTCTGTACTTCTGAGAGTACATAGGAGGGCTTGGGAACAGAGCATAAATCCGAATAACCTTGGGGCTGCTCTAATTGATTCTGGTGGTTGGGGAGGCTCCTATTAGTTCCCAGAATACAGGGAGCACAAAGGTATTTTTAAACTGTCTTTGCTCCCTCTCCCCTGTATTCCTGCACTGTGGGAATGGAGTAAGAGAGAACCTAGGCCACTGATTTCATCTAATACCCCTAACAGCATTGGGAAAAAGGAATCCAAGTATCTAGCCTTTGACCAAGTGGTAGAGCCTGTGGTGGGGCAGCTGCCCCACCCCAGTAGAGAGGGGTTAAAAGCAACCCGGAAGAGGGTTGCAACCGGGAAAGTTAGGCTGATTAAGGAAGCAGCCACAGCTGTGGCCAGCTCAATCAGGGCCCAGCTGGCCCTTATAAGAAGGCAGTGGGCCAGGAGCTAGGAGACACTCTCTCTAGCTTCCTGGAGAGAGAGAGACCTGGCTGCCTGGGAGTGGAGCAGGGTATCTGAAGTGGAGCAGTTCTGGGGAAGGGCAGAGAGATCTGGGGAGTTCCAGCCTAGCAAAGCCCCAGGCTGCAGGCTGAGTTAAGGGCCCACAAAGGATACTGGGGGGGGCAGCCCAGACATAGGCAGAGGCAGCTGGTCCAACACCCCTTACTGATGAGGACAGACTTTACAGACTGCAGTCCGCCCCAGAGAGTGGGGGCTAGAGGATCACTGGCAGTAACCACTGAGGCGAGGTGGGGATAGGGCATTCGGGGTTCCTCTGAGTGGGGAGACCCAGGTTGGGGGTTACTGCTAGAGGGCAGAACCCTGATGTAAAGGGCACCGGGGTCCGGGACGGACACGGGGGCCAGTGGCAAGCAAGACACCAGACTGCAGAGGGCACTCCAGAGGTTGGAAGTGTTAATTCCCAGGACAAGCAGCAGGAGGTGCTGCGCCAGTGAATTGTCACCCTGCCACAGAACCCCTTATACCTGATTCTTGCTTCCTCCTTCTTAGGATTAGAAGTCACTGTCTGTTTCTCAGACGTGCCTATCAATAGTTTCAGTTCCACTGGTTGCCCTGTCTAGATAAGCAATTCCCATTATATTAAATAAAAGCAAACTTTATTTGGTGTCAGAAAATAAAGAAAAATCACAAAGTAAAAGGTAAATGCAAATAACCTCATCTAGTTAGATACTACAACAAAGCACCAGCAGAAGGACACAAATACTATATATTAAAGTGTTAGTGACAGCATGCTGTAGTATCATACAGTTTTCATTCAGGGTATAGCTACACTACAGAAATGCAGCCTACACTGCTATAACAGGTTTTTCTGTCAGTGCAGGAACACCATCTGTCTGAATGAACTTAGCTATGTTTATGGAAGCCCTCTTGCATCAATATAGCTGCATCTATACTGGGGTTATGTTGTCATAGCTATGTCACTCATGGGGTGGTGTGTTTTTTTTCCACATCCCTGACTGACATAGCTGTGCTGATACAAATTTTCAGTGTAGACCAGGCCTTAGGGCTTCACTTAGTTTGTCTTTGGGAGTCTGTGTGTCTTGTTTTAGCAATCTGGCCATGAAGGTCATGTTACACTGCCAGGGCCAGCTCCAGGGTTTTGGCCGCCCCAAGCAGCCAAAACAAAACAAAACAAAACAAAACAAAAAAAAGCCGCGATCGCGATCTGGGGCGGCAATTCGGCAGGAGGTCCTTCACTCCCAGGCGGAGTGAGGGACCGTCCACCGAATTGCCGCCAAATACCTGGACATGCCGCTTGAGAAGCTGGTGCCTGGAGCCAGTCCTGTACACTGCAATTCCACACCCATGGCTGGCCTGTGTCAGCTGACTTGGGCTTGCTGGGCTTGGGCAAATAGGCTGTTTAACTGCAGTGTAGACTCTCAGGCTGGAGCCTGGGCTCTGGGACCATCCTCCTAGTGTTACACTGAAGATAAATTACTATAAGCAGAACTTAATTCTAACTAGCCAATAGTAAAAGAAACTCAGGGCTTGTCTACACTTAAAACTGCTTCAGTGTCGACGCTGCCTATGCCATTGGGAAGGATTCTCCTGTCAGCGGAGGTAATCCATATCCCTGAGAAGTGGTAGCTAGTTCGACAGAAGAATTCTGAATGAGGACTTAGGTTACGGTTGCCATGCGTCTGGTTTTTGATGGAATGCCTGGTCGAAAAGGGACCCTGGTGGCTCCAGTCAGCATTGCTGACTGGGCTGTTAAAAGTCCCGTTGGCTCAGGGCTGGCAAGCTCCCTACCTGGCTCCATGCAACTCCCCGCAACATATCCCTTGGCTCCTAGGAGGAGGGACAGCCATGGAGGCTCCGTGCGCTGCCCGTACCCCACCCCGAGCACTGGCTCCACAGCTCCCATTGGCCGGGAACCATGGTCAGTGGGAGCTGTGGAGACGGCGCCTGCAGGCACCTGGCCATGCCTCCGCCTAGGAGACAAGGGACATGTCGCCACTTGCAGGGAGCCACCCGAAGTGAGTGCCACCCCGAGTCCGCACTCAAAAACCCCTCCCGCATCAGCCCTGAGCCCCCTCCCGCACACAAACTCCCTCCCAGAGCCCACACCCTGCACCCCCTCCTGTACCCCAACCCCCTGCCCACACTCTGAACCCCTCGGCCCCAGCCTGGAGCCCCCTACTGCACCCCAAGCCCCTCATCCCCAGCCCCACCCCAGAGCCAGCACCCTCCGCCGGAGCCCTCACCCCCTCCCAACTCCCTGTCCCAGCCTGGAGCTTCCTCCTGCACCCTGAACCCCTCATTTCTGGGCCCACCCTGGAGCCCACACCCCCAGCCCAGAGCCCATACCCCTTCCCACACCCTAAACCCCTACCTTAGCTCAGAGCCCCATCCCACACTCTGACCCCTTGGTCCCATGCCGGAGCCTCCTCCTGCACCCCAAACCCCTCAACCCCTCATCCCATAGCCCACACCCCCAGCACAGAGCCTGTACCCCCTCGCACACCCCAATCCCCTGCCCAATCCAGTGAAAATGAGTGAGTGAGGGTGGGGGAGAACGCACAACAGAGGGAGGGGGAATGAAGTGAGCGGGCAGCAGAGCCTTGGAGAAGGGGTGGGATGGGGCAGAGCCTTGGGGAAGGGGCGGGAAAGGGGGCAGGGCAAGGGTGTTCGATTTTATGCAATTAGAAAGTTGCCATCCCTAATTTAGGTCTACACATCTGGAAACTGCTACTATACTTTCTTTTTTATGTGTGTTAGAAATGCAAATTAACTGCTTTGGACTATCACATTTTATTTAAATGTTTTAAATCACCTTTTGAAAATTAGCTCTGAAAAATCTCTTTTGTTGAAACTATTTCATTTCTTAGATGGTTTACTCAATTTTTTCAGCTACATATTTTAAACCATCTGAGGCAAAATTCAATTTTTTTTTAACTTCTATTCTACAGTTCTCCAGGCTTGTGGCTCAATTTATTGAACTGTCTAAAAATGCCCTTTAATATTTTTTCCTGATTGCATTATTCCCTTGTACCTTTAGTATTTCTCAGCTGACTGCTTTGACAGTCAGTGGAAAAAGCTGAAATTATCAACTGAAACTAACAAGCTGCTATTTCTCCAGATTTTTACTCTCTGCAGAACAATGTGAGAAGGGTGACCCATTTTTTTCGATTCTTCTTGGGATTAAAAGCGAATACCTTGAGAATCCAGAAAGTACCAGTAACTGGTAATGATTTTTTAAACCAGAGGTGCTTATTGTATTTCTTCTACACACATATCATTACAGACAGTTACCTCTTCAAGCAAGAATGCACTGCATTGCTCTTTAAAAACTCTATAGCGATTCCCTTTTTTTTAAAAAACGGGTGTGCATGTGCTGATTAATAAGAGATTGAAAGAAAACATGAAATGTGAGTCTTTTGTACAGAACATTTATTCACCATTTTTAGTTACACGTTTGCAACCCCAATAAAGTCAAACCCTAGAATTTGGCCCTAAAGCTCTTGTCCAGTAATAGCTATTAAAAATAACTTGCCATACAGGGTGAATGGAGAGCTTCATGTAAATCCCTCTGGTAAGTGACCTCAGCCTGCACCCCTTGAGTCCCATAAAGTAAGTGAGTGAAGCATGGGGGACATAGCACTAGTTTTGTTGCTGCAGAGATCTACTGGCTGAGAGTGGAAACCTCCCTGTAGGGGGAGATGAGTTGTGACCTTGATCCCAGTATGTAGGCCGGAGTAATAGCTACAACCAGCCTCTAGATTAGAATCTAGGCTGGATTTCACCCCACCCACAACTTGGTGTGTCTCTATTTTCTAAAACACATCGCTCTTTTTTGAGCAGAAGAGCTCAGTTCATTTACTCCATCAGTCTTGAGCTCTCTTTTTCAGATGAAGCAAGTAAACACTGTCCATTTGTTGGTCAGCCATGTGATCATGTTCCATTCCAGAAGCCACTGCGAATCTTCAGAATTGGGAACATATTTTTCAAGACCTTAAAGCAGGCACTCCTTACGTTAATTACAAATTCTCAAAGCTGAGAATGCTTGGGGGTTTAAGTAAAGAAAGTATAACATTTCTCCTAAATACTTTGTTGACATTTTAAGAAAGGTACAGAATAAAATGGAGAAAAACAACCCAGACCTTCATGCACATACAGCATATTGTTTCCAAATAACATCATAATCTAACATGTTCTGCACACACCCAGCACAGTATCAACATAGATGAAAATTTGCAACCATCAATCTCTGGACATAAATATCTATTTTAGAACAAACAGCATGTTATGAGTCATAACATCTCAGAACATGCTTTATCACTCTGTCATTAAAACCTCCCACTACCTTCAAGTTGAAAATCAACAGCTTATATCCGCTTAAATCATAAAATCTTCCTAAGTCCCTTTAAAATTAGAAAATTGCAATTTTGTTCTCCTAAACCCTCTTTCTCCTTCCTTGTTGTTATCACCATTTGCGGTGGTGGTTTGGAATTTCTGCAGCTCCTGCCTGCAAATAATAAACAGACAGAAGAAGATGAAGAACTGTGACTGCTGTTGGAAATATATAAACCGACAGCTTACAAGATCCTGGGACATGAGATATTTCTAATGTTGTTCTTAGCAGCCAAAGGAAAGTCAATACATGCACAAAATCTTCATCTTCTATGTACCCTCTGCCCTTTGATGCCAATGTGAACATTTGCATGGCTCGGTCTCCGCAGGAGTACGAAGGGATGTTTCTTTTCTTTCCCCTCACAGGTAACATTTATTCTGAGCCTTCACTGAACATCACTTGTCATATTAATACCTCTTTTGCTTTGCACTGGATTAAATGGATTCTCTCATAGACAATTGTTGATACCTCCTTATTTGAGGCCTGCCTGTGTGGGCGTTTGTTACAGGATAAACTGTTACATTTAGCCACAGACCCTGAATAGGGGTGATGTGATATGGTGCCACCTCAGGAAGATCTTGGAAGGTTGTGCCTGCCTGAGGCATCATCTCCCCCAGTGCTGTTTCCTGCCCACGGGAGGTGTGAAATTCTCTAGCACAGTGGTCTTCAACCTGTGGTCTGCAGACCCCCGCAGGTCTGCAGACTATGTCTAAGATTTCCAAAGGGGTTCGCACCTCCATTCGAAAATTTTTAGGGGTCCACAAATGAAAAAACAACGCTGCTCAAGCAGTTTACAAACTATTAATTTAAGGCCAGATTCTGATCCCCTTACTTTACTCATGTTTTGTAGCACCTGATTTCATGCCTGGTCCTAATGAAGCTGATGGGTCTATTTGTGGAAAAGGCTGCTATCCAGTGTGATTAAAGGGATCAGAATCTGGCCTGTATGATAGGGGAAATGTAATCCAAAGCTACAATGTGTACAGTACTAAATTCTTGTTTAAAATTCTATCTACACAAAAATACATCCAAGACAACAGATGCTCCTGATTACCACTTTTTAAACTCTTATGCTCAAATTCTGGGTAGGTGGATAGGGATTAGAATAAGTAAATTCAATCTAAGAGGTGAGTTTGCAGCCTTTTTTCTCCGTCAGCAAGCCTATAGAAAAACAAGAGAAATAAAAGGCAGGCCTGATACTTTATGGCTTTTTTTGCTCTTAGGGAAAGCTGATAGTTGTAATCTGTTTGCAAAGGATGCTGTGAATTGTAGTCTCCTGGCATGATGTGTGGGCAGAAGGAGACCTCACTCTTTTGTGTGAGGAGCCTTGATTTAATCCTATATAATACAGCCATCTTTCCTTCCCAGTTCAACCTAGGGTCAGAGCTTCATGGGGACAGGCATTGCCTTAAGTATGTAGGCAGGTAAAAGTAACTGTTGGTTGCATCTTGTCTTTGATATTTTGTTAGTAGTTTGTCTTTTTAATTTTTTTTAAACTATTACCATTTACCAGGCAATGGAATAAGGTTCGAACTATAGCAGAGGTCTCTTTCATTCCAAAAGAAGGTTCCCGCAGGATGTTTTTTTTTTTTTTTTTTTAAAGTGTGACATATACTGCTACCTTGATATAACGCGACCAGATATAACACGAATTCAGATATAACGCGGTAAAGCAGTGCTCCGGCAGGGGACGGGGCTGCGCACTCCAGTGGATCAAAGCAAGTTCAATATAACGCATTTGTACCTATAACGCGGTAAGATTTTTTGGCTCGCAAAGACAGCGTTATATTGAGGTAGAGGTGTACTGTAAATTATTGCAAATAAATGATTGTTTTAAAATCTGCTTGATGTGGAGCTGTGGGGAAGACGTGAAACATCCTAAGAAGTCTATATTTTTGAAAATCTTTAATTCTAAAGTTTGGAAAGATTGTGACAGTTTAGTTTAGAGCAGAAACTAATAAAAGAAGAGCTGATAGAAGTATACAAAATAATGAATGGCATAGAGAAGGTAAACTGTGTGCTCCTACAAGAGTATGGGGGGGAATTGAAATGCAATCAAACAGTGATAAAAGGAAATACTACTTAACCCTCCCCCACCCCCAAATTGGTCTGTGAGACTCATTTGCCACAAGTGAGGCCGAGACATTAGCAAGATTCAAAAAAGCATTATACACTTATATAAATGAGCATCTATGGTTACATAAAGCAGGATAATTTTTCCTGAAGGGATGAAAAACCTTCTGCTTCAGTGTATAAGTGTACAGACGCTCCCCAGGTTATGCAAACCCGACTTACGGAAATACGCACTTAAGGAAAAAGTTCCCGTCTTATGCAAAATTCGACTTATGCAAGGCCTTCCCAAACAAAACGCTTGCGTAAGTTGGGGAGCATCTGTATAAGTAAACTACTATGAGTCTGGGGTGAGAGATAAACTTCGCATATGGGCAGGTTATTCCATAATTATTCATTATGGTGTTTCTTGCAACTTCCTCTAAAAGCATCTGGTGCTGGCCTGTCTCAGATATGGGATACTGGACCAGATGGATCAACTAATCTTTTATACAAACATTTGGGCCCAAAAGGCCCCCACTGATCAATGAAGTATTTATACACCACCTTGCTGTGTGGCACTTTGGCAAAAGAATGTGAAATAGTTCAACGAGGTTTCCATTATGCTGCTAGCTTATGCGCTACTGTGTAATAAAGTACATCTGTCTGAACTTTTTAATGCTGTTTACAGGAGTGCTCTGTGTCACTGTGCCACTCTGGTATGGGCACAGAATACTTAAAATTCAGGGCCTCTGCAGGGATTTTGATCTAGTCAGGAATCAAGAACACCTAATGTAAACTGGTACAAAAGGGGTGTATTCTAGTCTGCTCAAGTCAGGAGAGCAGTTGGCTCTCTGATTTGATGAAACTGAACACAGAGGGATAGATGAGCTATATGTCATGGGACCATCCATGGATCAGTATTTATGGAATCCCCTTTTGCATAACACAGACGGTCCAGTGCCCCAAATAATCTAATAAAAATCCTGCTATGAACCAAATAGTCTAATAAAAACCCTACTATTAACCAAAGCTCACTTTGTAGGGAGAGTTTTGAAGAAAAGGGAATAATTACTTTGGGGGTCCAGTTATGGAACAATCTTCTACTGGGGATCAGGTTAATCCAGAGTCCTCCTATCTTTAGGAAACATTGCAAAACCTTCCTCTTTGAGAAAGCCTTTCCAGAAAGTAACACTCACAGTATGAACACTCTTCCCAGCCCCTTCCCCCAAACAAACCCTACCCCAAGCAGAGTTTTGACCCCAAAAAGGAAGAAGTGCTGGAGACTCCATGAAGTCCACTAGGGACTTAACTACTGCTATTGATTTTACATGGTGATGGGTGGCAGTATCAAGCTCTAAAATACATAAATAGCTTCAGTCCAGGAAGAGAGGCAGAAATCTATTCATGTCCCATAATGTAATATACTTCACTATAGGAACTTGTTCAACTCCTTTGTAAAAGTCCTAGCACCTGGGCTCCAACCCAAGTCTGTAAGTCTACACAGCAATGAAATGGCCAACAGCCCTAGCCATGCGAGCCCAAGTTGGTTGACACAGGCCAGCAGTGGGTTTTTCTTTGTTGTGTTGCCATACCCTCTAAGTCAGGGGTGGGCAAACTATAGCCCGGGGGCCACATCCAGCCCATGGGACTGTCCTGCCTGGTCCCCAAGCTCCTGGCCCGAGAGGCTAACCCCCGGCCCCTTCCCTGCTGTCCCCCCTCCTCCGCAGCCTCACCTTGCTTGCTCCGCTGCCAGCGCAATGCTCTGGGTGGCAGGGCTGTGAGCTCCTGGGGCAGCGCAGCTGAAGAGCCCGGCCTGACCCGGTGCTCTGTGCTGCGCGGTGGCAGTGGTGGCAGCGTGGCCCATCTCCAGCCGGGTGGCACAGCTGTAGTACTGCCAGCCACCGGTGCTCCAGGCAGCATGGTAAGGGGGCAGGGAGCGGGGGGGGGGGAGGGTGTTGGATAGAGGGCAGGGGAGTTCAGGGTGGTGATCAGGGGCAGGGGTGTGGATGGTGGTCGGGGGGAAACGGGGTTGAATGGGGGCAGTCAGGAAGGAGGGGGGGTTGGATGGGGCGGCAGGGGGCAGTCAGGGGCAGGGGTTCCAGGGGCAGTCAGGGGACAGGGAGTAGGGGTGTGTGGATGGGGCAGGGGTCCCAGAGGGGCCGTCAAGGAACAAGGGGGGTTGGATGGGACAGGAGTCCTGGGGGGGGAGGGCAGATATGAGGTGAGGGCCGGGCCACAACCCCCTCCCCTAACCGGCCCTCCATACAATTTACAAAACCCGATGCGGCCCTCAGGCCAAAAAGTTTGCCCGCCCCTGCTCTAAGTCCACTCAGAGTGGAGTTGTTATATAAAAGAACTACAAACTTCAGCAATCACTAGCGCTGCAGCTCCCATAAACTTTGTGTTGTTTTTAAAAAGGGACAGGCTAATGGAAAATAAGCAATGTTCAGTCACAAGTTCCTACTATGGAAATTTCAGGCCAAAGACTTAACAAAAATTTTAAAAAAATCATATCCTAAGCCAAAAATTCAGTGATGTTTTATGGCATGCATATGGTGGAGTTTGGGGAAACCTTGATAGTTGACATCAAAGTGATTGGTGACTACTGCAGAAACCAGCAATGCCAGTCTGTAGATATTTTCTAACATTGGTAACTGACAGTATCCCCTTGAGAGGTTGGCAATGAGCTGAATAGAGATGTTCCAAGTAGTCACTGGGCTACTGGAAGATGTGGAAAACATGGAAATGCCTTGTGAATGTAAGGAGAGAGCGACTGGAGTCTTAGCTTACAAAACCCCTCTTTCACCTTCAGTGGTCTCAGCCCTCCTTGCTGATGTGCTGGAGGATGGCATGAGTCTGATCTGTGATAGGCTGCTCTAGCTATCTTGGTCATTTTTACAGCACCTATAACTGAGATAGCAAAGGCCCCGATGTAGGAAATCACTTAAGCAATGGGACCACTCGGATCCGAGCTTAATGTTAAGCACAAGCTTTAATGTTTTGCTGGATTGGGACCTACAGTAAAATAGAACTGTGGCATTGTCAACCTTTTACTTCATGAAGTTCATAACTGACTTGCTCTCCCAGTTTTAAGCACTCTGCTTTCTTGTGATGTTTCTGTTCATGGGACAAAGGTTTCTATTCATGATACTATTGATAGTTCAGTTTAAGGTAGTGTCCAGTAAGTGATTATTTACAGAAATAGTTATTCTCAATTTCCCCCCTCTTTTATAAAATGTCATCTTTCGATTGTATCTATCTAGGCAGACAATAGGAGGATGGAGACATATAAATAATTAAAAAGAAACAAATACAAGAAGCGAAGATATAATTCCTTTGCTGATTTTTGATCATTTGATAGTTAAGTGGAATCAATAATTGGGTAAAGCCTAACTCTTACATGGTCCACCTTCGATTATGCCCTGCATTTACATCTAATAATACAGAGGGATTGGGCACACAGCCATTTGCCCTGAGTAATGTATACACCTAAAGTAAGAGTTTGTTGGCAGGGTAAGCAAATTTACTCTATAGTGAGTGCCAAGTATCTGTTATGGGCATTAGGAAAGAATCATCTGTGACAGTAAAAACAGATTGAGACAGTTGTAAGCCCCAGCCTGTTTCCAGGATTCATGGAGCCATTGGAATTAGCTCCTGGTTACAAATCAAAAAAGTGGTTTCACTACTAAGCATAGGTGACCTAATGGGAGGAGAAGGAAACTCCCATGTTGGCATGTACAAGAAATATGGTAGCTGCTGGAACTATACCTGACTACATATGTCTCTTTGGAGTCACTGACTCCCTGTCCACATAACCTGAAACTGGAAGGTCCTTGTCTGTTGAAGAGAAAGCCTTCTGCTGTCTTCTGGTCAAATTGTTTGGACTGTGGTCCAGAAGAAAGGCCTCTTCTGCCCCAATGAAGAAACAGACCCAACCAACATTGGCTAAACTTCAGGGTAACCAATGTCCTCAGTGGTATGGTCAAATCACAGCAAATTATCTGAATACCTAGCAGTGAGGAAAACATTATAAAACAACAAAGGAGATTCTTTTGTCCTATAAAGCATAGAAATTTGAAGTGAAGGTTCAGATTCCATTCTTTACAATGTATTATGATGAGATATTCTCTGGACCAAATTCTACCCTTGATCTTTGAGCAAAACATGCACTGGTATCACTGGGAGCCTCATAACTGGAATGAACATACAAATGATCGTGTATGTTAATTTAGATCAGAGGTTTTTGATGTCTTCTGCAATAACTCAAGCAGAGGAGAGTACATGGTAAAATCCTGGTTTTTTTTGTGAATATGTTTAATTTTTTTTAAAGTTTGGGAATTTTTTCTCTTCCTCAAATTTTACTCCTGGTAAAGGAACCTATGTACAAAGTTTCAGCCCACAGGAAAACATTCACATGGTGTGTGGGTTTTTTTTTGTTTTATGAGAGCTTGAATACCCAGCAGTACAGAACTGTGACCACCATGCTGAATTTCCTGATTCCCAAGTGTTTATATATTGGCAGAGGACAGTCTCTAACTACTTTACTTGTGTCTTTGTGAGCTACATTCTTAGAGTGAATCAATCATTTCTTGGTATGTTTTGATTTCTAGCCTTTAATGAATTGTCCATAGAACAGAAAACTGAAATTAAGGCACTTGCTAATATATTATGATGACAGAGCCTCCTCAGGCATCTACAGTGTAGTGAAGCTGAGGGTTATATAAGAAAATATGTCAGTGTCTTGCATATCCAATTAAAATCATGAGGGAAATGTGCATTATATTGTCCAGTTCCTATTTTATAAAGGATTACTCATTTTTATAAAAGTTGTATTCCTTGTTCTTATTAAGTTAGTTGTTGTTGCAATGTTATGGTGCCTTATCATGGAGCTGATTGGGAAGACATTTTTTAAAAAGATGTCTTCTCTTTTCAACTGATATTTCAAAAATTCCTGCCCAGTTCTTCTCCCCTTTTTGACTCAGGTCAAGGTGTTTTACAAGAAGATTAAAGTGAAAAATTAATTTGTCCTGGGCAGTTATAAGGCAGTAAAAGCAAACCTTAACCTCAGCTTTAAACAAAAGAAATTGCTGATGACAGTAAGCAAGGTGCGGTACCTTGAAAACACAGTCTTTGCTAAATAATATCATCATCATCACATGGAAGAGACAGAATACAGAGCATGGGTAACGGAGCAATTTTGCAAGCTATTTATTTGAGTGTAACTGTTGCACACCTGAAATAAAAACAGTGGGCCATCCTGTACACCTGAGCAACCTCATTTACATACCCAGTTGTCATTCACAAGCCCACTGCTAATTGCCTGGGGTTAGGAAGAAAGTTCCTCTAGTAGCATGCTTTTCATAAATACAGGATTTACTGTACTTTCCTTTGAAGCATCTGCTCCAGCCATCTCTTAGGAACAGAAAGCCATGCTAGATGGGCTCCTGGTCAGACCTGATGTGGCAGTTCCTTTGGTTATAAGGAAGAGCAGAAACTGTCCTGCTGAAAGGGTTAACAATGCCAGTTATTGCTTGTATCAGTTGTCATGCATTCACTGCAGATTGCCACTTAGATTCCCTCTCCTTTATATTGTCACAACAAATTCAAGCCTTATCCTGCAAACACTTCATGCATGGGAGTAGCCAAAGTTAATAACATGCATGAGTGTTTGCAGGATTGGGGTCTAAGAGATTAACATCTAGACAAACAACTACATAAAGTGACCCACTTTGAGAGGAAAGGGGAAAGGATACCAGTATCAGGTCACTTTAGCTGGCTCAAATGGTAACACTCACCAAGATGTTATCTCTTATGCTCTTTCCAACGTATCTTTTCCTCTCTCTCTCTCCCTATGTAACTAAAAGCTCACAGATGCAAATGCTAATATGTGAAACTGGCAAACATCCAGTGCTTTAAATCTGCTGGTGTGGCCATGGCACTGAACTCTGGTCACAGAAACAGCTGTCTGCCACCCGAGTGTTACAGGTTTACTCTCTGCAGATTAAATTCTAGAACAAAGTGTCTCATTTTAAAAGATTGAGAGTTGTGATTATGGGGTGGTAACATACTTTTTTTTTTTTTGTTAAAAAGGAAGGAAGTGGCATATTGCTCTACACTGTCACCCACTGAGGAGCTCCAGTAGCCCAGTTCACACCGTCTTCATTAATAGTCTTTATCCATGAGGGCTGGGATTGGACTCTTCTCTGTGGCAGCTGTTAGTTTACAGATCAAAATATGTTGGGTGGAAAGGCTGCTATTTACAGAGCCTTTAGCTGAGGGAGAAATAATAAAGCAGATGTTTGTTTAGCATATAACTGCAAGAATAGATCAGTAGTTTTCTGCCCACATGTGTTTTGCCTGGTTGTTACTAATCATCCAATTGGAAGAGAGCGTGTTATGATTACTAGGGGAGAAGATGGGGAATTTTTCCAGCAATGACCTTTGGGGTTTTATTTTATATACTTTTTCCCTAGGATAAAAACTCATTTAAAATCTGACTTTTTGGACCAGTGGTGGATTTAGAGTTAGTGGGACCCTGTGCGCAGCTTCATTTTCGGCTCCCTCACCCCCTGGGGACCCAGCCAAGAAAAAGAACATTCTCTCTTATCTCCCCCACCCCCTGGTTTTTCATTCTTTTTTTCTTCATCCTCCTCCTATATTATAAGTAATAGGAAGTAAATGACAATGAAGTGAGGTACCTTGATTGGGGTAGGGGGCTGGGGTGCAGGAGGAGGTATGGGGTTCGGGCTCTGAGAGGGAGTTTGGGTGCTGGGTGTGGGCTCTGGGCTGGGGCAGGGGGTTGGGGAGGCGGAGGAGGAGGGGGCGGGCTCTGGGAAGGAGTTTGGGTGCTGGGTGTGGGCTCTGGGCTGGGGCAGGGGGTTGGGGTGTGGGAGGAGGTGAGGTGGTGCAGGCTATGGAAGGAAGTTTAGGTGCAGGCTATGGGCTGGGAGTTGGGGTGCAGGAGGGGTCGGGGGGCGGTGCTTACCTTGGGCGGCCCAGCTCCCAAAATGACCGGCACACCCCTCTGGCAGCAGCTCCTATGTCCAGGGGGTCTCTGTGCACTGCTGCCCGTAGGTGCCGTCCCGGCAGTTCCCATTGGCTGCAGTTCCTGGCCAATGGGAGCTGCGGAGTCGGCGCTTGGGGCGGGGGCAATGCATGGAGAACCCCCCCCAGGGGCCGCAGGGACATGCTGGCCGCTTCCAGGAGCAGTGCAGAGGGAGGGAGGCACCGCGGGCAGGAAGCCGCCTTAGCCCTTCTGGCTGCTGCTGGCATATCTCTACGTGCCCCTTGGAGGAGGGGGGCAGCAGGTCTCTGTGCGCTGCCTGGGGCGGGGGCAGCATGTGGAGCTGCCTCCCGCCTGCCACGGGCATGCAGAGATGTGCCAGCAGCCGTCAGCTTCCGGGAGCGGCGTGGGACCACCGACCACGGAATGCAGGCGGCCAGCCTGCCAGAGCCCTGCTGCGCTGCCAGCAGGGACTTGGGGTCAGGTAGTCTGATGAGATTTGTCCTGCATTTTGGGCCCCCCGCTCACTGGGGGCCCCATGCCACCGCACTGTTTGTTTCATGGTAAATCCACCTCTTTTTTGGACTAATTTTATGTAATGCCTTTTAGTCACACCCCGTAACACTGAGGCCAGCTGTGCAAATGGAAGGATAACATTGATTACACATGACTGATTATTAAAAGTGAAATTAATTCCCTTTTTCCTCCCCCAAAACTAGAGTCACTGGATTTCTGGGGAAAAACTCTGCAGGGGTTGGGAGTAGAGAAAGATGGACTTCACCTCGTGTTCTGTGGCTACGTGTTGGAATAATGGCTGTGATGGGCCACAGACTCTGTGTGCAAGCTAGACAGGGTTTTTGAGCCACTAGATCCACCTAAGTGTGGACTGAGTATGGCACACCTGGTGGTCCCCACTTCAGGACTGGCATTGACTCTCTTCTGTGTGTGCAGAGGGGAGGGGCAACGGCTGCCTCAGGATAAACCTGTTTGCTCACAGCCTCACTATGGAGTTGAAGTGTGCAGAGAACTTTCACAGGCACCTCTGCTCTTGGGTTAATTTCACTCTAAATGATGACCAAAGCACTAGTAATGGATGAACCCAAATGCTCCTGTGAACCTTACTGAATCTATCTGGAACTGTATAACCGGGCTCAGTTTCTTGGGAACAGGATCACCTTGAGCTTTCCATTTATTTCTACACCCTTTGGGATATCATGTGAGGAGCTTATCTTGTGCCATTGTGGCACTTCCTCCTCTGGAACCAAGAGGAAAATAAAAATATAAAATACATTTAAAGAAAGATAACCCACCTCAGTATCAACCTATCTCAATAAAGTGGTACGAATGTACTGCTAGTGCAGAGACTTCCACTGGCATTAGTCTGCATGGCAGATGGTATTTACTTGAATGTGGCGCATGGAGTATCTGGTGTGACTTGTCTTTAAAACAAAAATCACTGGACCCGATTCCACTCCCCCACCCAGGCTTCCTATACTACTGTGGTGGCATGCAGGGACTATATAGAAACTGCAATGGCCCCTGAGGAATTTTCCCCTGGTGAAGGAGCAGACTAGAGTCAGCATATACATCCTTATGGTCAGGGCCGGCTCCAGGCATCAGCCCACCAAGCATGTGCTTGGGGCGGCGCCTGGAGGGGGGCGGCGCGGCAGGGCGCTCCGGCCCGAGAGCGGGGCCGCGACTGGGCTCACCGCCCTCCCCCCGGTGCTCCGGACGGTCGGGGAGAGCGGGGCCCCGGCCGGGCTCACCGCCCTCACCGCAACGCTCCGGCCGGTCGGGAAGAGCGGAGAGCCCCGGCCGGGCTCTCCGCCATCCTCCCGGTGCTCTGGCCACCAGGGGCTCTCCGCCCTCCCCCTGGCGCTCTGGCCGCTGGGGAGAGCGGAGAGCCCCGGCCGGGCTCGCCGCCCTGCTCCCGATGCTCCGGCCAGTCGAGGATTGCGGGCCTGCGGCCGGGCTCGGCGCCATCCCCTGCCGCGCTGGGGTGGGCGGGGGGGGGAGCGGTGGGTGGCAAAAAAGCCAGAGCCGGCCCTGCTTATGGTGATCCTCTTCATAGTGCTTGATATCAGGGTGTGTCCAGGTTTGGAGGAGGGGCTGAAATCTTCCACACTGGCAATTATTGGTTGAAGAGCAGCCCAGTGGTATCTGCGGAGGTTGCCATAAATTAGAATCAGGAGCTACTCTGTCCCCGAAGCCCAGAGTCAGGAAGGTTCAACAACTTTTGCCCCATCTCCTTCTAGGCTATGCTTTCTGTGCTCTACTTCCTGAGTTGCACAGAACATTATCTGTCCTACACCATTTGGCCATAGGGCCATACTGCTATCGTTATTTGAGCACCTGTGTAGCTAATGAGACCACCACTGTCTTCACTGAAATTCATGTCACAAGCAGAACATTCTGACATAAGCAGACATATACATTTCTTTTGCTCATCAAGCACAAAGGGGAAGAAAAGAGACAATTCTGCTTGCAGATTGCAGAAATAGAATAATGTATTCCAGCAGTTTCAATGAGGCCCCAGAATGTCTTTAGATATATAGATTACTTTATTTATTATATAGCAATATAATTCCCAGGCAGAGGCTCCTGTTCATGCACAAGCATAATTCTCATTAATGCTAATTAGTTTTTCATTTACACATCAAAAGGAAAACATATTCCTAAATGCTCACTGATCTATATATTTTTTATTACAATAACTCTTGTATACAAGTATGGAATACGTCCTCTGAAAATATTTAAATCACCTAGCTTTTCCTGAAGCATTTTAATATGGGCATAAGAGTCTCAACCAGTAAAAGTACAGATATGCATTCATTCTCCAGAAAACACTCGTCATGCAGAGCCGCCTCTGCTGTCCTTTTCTATGTATCATGGACTGATCCCATAGATGATATAATAAAAATAACAACAGGCTAATTACTGCAGCCCCTGAGGCTGCCACAGTCACATTCATGTTATCTAAGTGTTATTTAAATGTAAAGTTTTATTACATAACCATTCTTTATCTGTGGCGAAAGTAGCGGGTTTCCCCCCAAACCAAGACATTTCTGGGGGGGGTTAGGTTTTTTTTTTTTTTACTTTATTTTTGCAGATTAAGCCTTTAGTTGTATTATTAAAGATCACTTGTATAGTTCCTGGGGCATTTCTTTTAAAAGATGCTATTTTAGGCAAATTTTAATTACAATTAATATCTTCAATACACCTCTACCCCGATGTAACACAACCCGATATAACACGAATTCGGATATAACACGGTAAAGCAGTGCTCCAGGGGGGTGGGGCTGCGCACTCCGGCAGATCAAAGCAAGTTCGATATAATGCGATTTCACCTATAACGCGGTAAGATTTTTTTGCTCCCGAGGACAGCGTTATATCGGGGTAGAGGTGTATATGAGCGAGTTAACTTATCCAGAAACCCAACATGTGTTAAGCTATCATTTATATTATCTGAGCTGACTAATATAACCCCCTCCCCTACATTCATTTAAATAACGTCTGGGGTTCCATTCTTTCTATAGTCCAATTTTTCCCCTCTCAGATAACAATGCACATGCAAGGAACCCTTACCTGAAAAGTTGAAGAGCTGTGATTTTGATAGAGTGAATATTGCTCTATTCAGAGTCAGATGCCCTCCAAAAGGGTGGAGAAGAGGCTGGGCCTGATTGGCTGCATAGGTCAGGGATCTATGGGAAAACCTAACTAAGGGTATGTCTACACTACGGGATTAATCTGAATTTATATAATTCGAATTTTGGAAACAGATTGTATAAAGTCGAATGTATGCGGCCACACTAAGCACATTGATTCGGCAGTGTGCATCCATGTACCGGGGCTAGCGTCGATTTCTGGAGTGTTGCACTGTGGGTAGCTATCCCATAGTTCCCGCAGTCTCCCCCGCCCATTGGAATTCTGGGTTGAGATCCCAGTGCCTGATGGGGCAAAAAACATTGTCGCTGGTGGTTCTGGGTACATCCTCCTCCTCCCTCCATGAAAGCAACAGCAGACAACCGTTTTGCGCCTTTTTTCCTGGGTGAACTGTGCAGACGCCATACCACAGCAAGCATGGAGTCCACTCAGCTCAAGACAGCAGTCATGAACATTGTAAACACCTTGCGCATTCTCGTGCAGTTTATGCTGAGCCAGGACCAGAAAAACGAGGCGAGGAGGAGGCGGCGACGGCAGCGCAGCGACAAGCGTGATGAGGACATGGATGTGGACATGGACACAGAATTCTCTCAAACCGTGGGCCCCGGTGCTTTGGAGATCATGTTGTTAATGGGGCAGGTTCTATCCGTGGAACGCTGATTCTGGGCCCGGGAAACAAGCACAGACTGGTGGGACCGCATAGTGTTGCAGGTGTGGGATGATTCCCAGTGGCTGAGAAACTTTCGCATGCGTAAGAGCACTTTCATGGAACTTTGTGACTTGCTGTCCCCTGCCCTGAAGCACCAGAATACCAAGATGAGAGCAGCCCTCACAGTTGAGAAGTGAGTGGCGATAGCCCTGTGGAAGCTTGCAACGCCAGACAGCTACCAGTCAGTCGGGAATCAATTTAGAGGGGGCAAATCTACTGTGGGGGCTGCTGTGATGCAAGTAGCCAAAGCAATCACTGAGGTGCTGCTACGAAAGGTAGTGACTCTGGGAAATGTGCAGGTCATAGTGGATGGCTTTGCTGCAATGGGATTCCCTAACTGTGGTGGGGCGATAAATGGAACCCATATCCCTATCTTGGCACCGGAGCACCAAGGTACCCAGTACATAAATCGCAAGGGGTACTTTTCAATGGTGCTGCAAGCACTTGTGGATCACAAGGGACATTTCACCAACATCAACGTAGGCTGGCCGGGAAGGGTTCATGACGCTCGCGTTTTCAGGAACACTAATCTGTTTAAACAGCTGCAGCAAGAGACTTACTTCGCGGACCAGAAAATAACTGTTGGGGATGTTGAAATGCCAATAGTTATTCTTGGGGACCCAGCCTACCCCTTAATGCCCTGGCTCATGAAGCCATACACAGGCAGCCTGGACAGGAGTCAGAAGCTGTTCAACTACAGGCTGAGCAAGTGCAGAATGGTGGTAGAATGTGCATTTGGCCATTTAAAAGGTCGCTGGTGATCGTTACTGACTCGCTCAGACCTCAGCCAAACCAATATCCCCATTGTTATTTCTGCTTGCTGTGTGCTCCACAATCTCTGTGAAAGTAAGGGGGAGACCTTTATGGCGGGGTGGGAGGCTGAGGCAAATTGCCTGGCTGCTGATTATGCGCAGCCAGACAGCAGGGTGATTAGAAGAGCACACCAGGAAGCGCTGTGCATCAGAGAAGCTTTGAAAACCAGTTTCATGACTGGCCAGGCTACAGTGTGAAATTTCTGTTTGTTTCTCCTTCACGAAAACCCGCCCCCTTTATTGACTCATTCTCTGTAAGGAACCCACCCTCCCCCTTCCCCCAGCTTGCTTTCAAAGGAAATAAAGTCACTATCGTTTAAAAATCATTTATTCTTTATTAATTGATTATAAAAAAAGGGAGAGAACCCGGGTGGGGTTTGGGAGGAGGATCGGTGGGAAGGAAAAGGCCACTAAAAAAAGGTTAAAAAAATGACAGCCTTTTGCTTGGGCTGTCCACTGGGGTGGAATGGGAGGGTGTATGGAGCCTCCCCCCCTCCCGCGTTCTTACACGTCTGGGTAAGGAGGCTATGGAACATAGGGAGGGGGGAGGAGGGTTATACAGGGGCTGTAGCGGCACTCTGTTATCCTTCTGCCATTCCTGAAGCTCCACAAGACGCCGGAGCATGTCTGTTTGCTCACGCAGCCGCCCCAGCGTTGCATCCTGCCTCCTCTGATCTTCCTGCCGCCACCTCTCATCTCGAGCGTCTCTCCTCTCCAAACGTTGGTCCCTCATGTCCTCACATTGGTCCCTCCTGTCCTCACGTTCAATGGCTTCTTTCCTATACTTTGAAACCATGTCCTTCCACTCGTTCAGATGAGCTTTCACTGCGGGTGGATTCCATGATTTCTGCAAACATCTCGTCTCGCATCTTCTTTTTCTGACGCCTTATCTAAGATAGCCTTTGGGACGGAGGAGGGAGGCTTGAAAAATTTGCAGCTGCTGGAGGGAGGGAAAAAAGGAGAAATTTTTTTAAAAAGATACATTTTGCAGAACAATGCTTATACTCTTTCACGGTGACCAACACTATTCACATTACATAGCACATGTGATTTCTGTGCAAGGTCGCATTTTGCCTCTTAATATTGAGTGCCTGTGGCTTTGCTGCTAGAGATCACAGAAGCAGGTCCGGGCAACAGAATTCGGCTTGCACGCGGCCATGGTAAGTCATTGTCTTTCGGCTTCTGTGCCCTCCTTTCCCACATACCAAGCAAAGCCTGTTGAGTGCTGCGGTTTTCCTGTTAACCTTCAGCAGCAGAAAACAAAATAACCCCCCCCCCCCCATCCAATTCTCTGGATGATCGCTTTATCCCTCCCCCCACCAAGTGGCTGGTATCAGGGAAGATCCCTGCTAGCCAAACGCGAAAAGCTCTGGGCCAATTCCCCCTCTCCCCCCCCGCGCTTGGCTATCTGCAGGGAAGGATTTCTTTTCAGCCACAGGCAAACAGCCCAGTAGGAATGGCCACCTCTGTCCCCTTAATTAAATTTCCGTATTTCAACCAGGTTACCATGAGCGATATCACTCTCCTGAGGATTACACAGTGAGATAAAGAACGGATGTTGCTTGAATGCCAGCAAACACCAGGACCATACGCTGCCAGGCTTTGTCATGCAATGATACCAGATTACTTGCTGCAAGCATGGCGTGGTCAAGTATCCTACCATAGAGGACGGAATAAGCTGCACTGCCCAGAAACCTTGTGGCAAGGCTTTTGGAGTACCTCCAGGAGAGCTTCATGGAGATGTCCCTGGAGGATTTCCGCTCCATCCCCAGACACGTTAACAGACTTTTCCAGTAGCTGTACTGGCCGCGAATGCATCCCAAGTCCTCAGGGCAAAGTAATTATTAAAAAACGCTTGCTTTAGAACAAGTTTTATATTTTAAAAGGTAAACTCACCTGAGGTCCCTTCCATGGGGTCATGGTCTTGGATACTGGCTTGGGAGGGTTGGGAGGGTACTTCAGTCAGGCTGAGAAAAAGATCCTGGCTGTTGGGGAGAACGGAGTGCTGGGTGCTCTCCACAAGCTCGTCGTCCTCCTCCTCCTCCTCCTCTTCCCCGTCCGCAGAATCCTCAGGTGTAGCTGATGAGATTATCCCCGCCTCGGAATCCACGGTCAGAGGTGGGGTAGTGGTGGCGGCCCCCCCTAGAACTGCATGCAGCTCAGCGTAGAAGCGGCATGTCCGCGGCTCTGACCCGGAGTGACCGTTTGCCTCCTTTGTTTTTTGATAGGCTTGTCTGAGCTCCTTGACTTTCATGCGGCACCGATCTGAGTCCCTATTGTGGCCTCTCTCCATCATGCCCTTGGAAATTTTTTCAAAAGTTTTGGCATTTTGTCTTTTCAAACGAAGTTCTGCTAGCACTGAATCCTCTCCCCATATAGCGATCAGATCCAGTACCTCCCATACGGTCCATGCTGGTGCTCTTTTTCGATTATCGGCCTGCATGGTTACCTGTGCTGATGAGCTATCTGTGGTCACCTGTGCTCTCCACAGTTGGCAAACAAGAAATAAAATTCAAATGTTCGCGGGGCATTTCCTGTCTACCTGGCCAGTGCATCCGAGTTCAGATTGCTGTCCAGAGTGGTCACAATGGTGCACTGTGGGATAGCTCCCAGAGGCCAATACCATTGAATTGCAGCCACACTAACCCTAATTCGAAACGACAATATCGATTTTGGCGCTCCTCCGCTCGTCGGGGTGGAGTACAGAAATCGATTTTAAGAGCCCTTTATTTTGAAATAAATGGCTTTGTTGTGTGGACAGGTGCAGGGTTAATTCGATTTAATGCTGCTAAATCTGAATTAAAGTCATAGTGTAGACCAGGCCCAAGGCTCTGATTCAACAAAGCACTTAGGCCCATTTAAAGGCTTTGCTGAATGCAGGCCCTAAACCCTGCTGATTCCTAATGTGATGCACAATGCAGTCTGCCTCTGTTCTCCTCAGCCCCTATTTTCCCAACTCTCCTCTAGCAATTACAGTATGGTTGGCCCAGTTGCCATGCTGCCATTACGTCCTGGCTGTGCTGGTGATGGAACACAGAGGGCATGTGTGTGTGTGTTGGGGGAGGAGGGAGTGTGTTAGAGATGCGTAGGGGAAACAGAAGAGGAGCTTGGCATATAACCACACACCTCTATGACATTTCCACATTGCTCTTTCCATCTATGCTGCACAGCAGAGGAGAATGCTGGAGTCCATGTATTTAGGGTGATAGTTACAACTGGAAGGAATAGGAGACCCCTGTAAGGAGACCAGTTTAGTACCCAAGAACTGGAAGTGATTCAAAGATCCATTTAAAGATATGCATCCTGGGCTTCTGGTCACTCTGGATTTGCCTTTGTGAATTTAGCAGAGACCTTTAACATTTACATATTCTTTGGTTGAGTTCCTTTTTTATGGTAGTGTTTTTTAAGTGGTGTATGGGTTGAGACTTTGTGCCAAATTTTAGAGTGCAGTGGATTTTTCTGGCTGGTTTGGTGGGCAGTGAAAATAGATGTTTAAAAGAGAAGCCTGACAAACTGTTAAGTAAAGTGGCACTAGAGTGTGGTTACAGATTAGAAACACATCCCCAATGATAGGTATGTCTGTAAATTAACAGCACAGCTTTCCACTGCTTATTCCTTCCAGTCTCCAGGATGGGTCATGATTTTGTTGTGTGATGATAAAAGGAATTCTCACTATTTAAGAGTGGGATGTTTAGACATGCCCTTCACCTTCTATTATGAAATCCTATTTGAAGGTGGTTACTAACCAACAGTGACTAAACTTCCATTCAGCATGCAGTGATGTAAGCTGTGTCAAAGCCCTGGCAGACAAGCATGACCTAACACAGTCTCGAATTCCTGAAGCAATCTTTTTTCCTTAACGCTGACTTTTCATAATTATTTCCAACCATAATTAAATGATGTGGTTTCCCTTTCTGTTATGAATGTTCCTTTACTGAGAATAATTGTTCCACTGTTTAGTACGCACTGAATGACCTATATAGCACCATGCGCCTACCAAATGGCTAATATGCAAATGAAATCACCTAGCAAGTTCCAGCAAACGTTATGATGTATGAGGCTGTCCTTCTCTTTCAGCAAATGCACTCTTATTTCAAGCAGTGTTGCTTAGGTCAGAAAGCTGCAGTGGCTAATGCTGTGCCAGGTGTGCAGTGAATCGTTACAGTTGCAAAGTTTTGCTGACTTGCTTCTTCCTGGTCCAGCTTTGGACTTCTGGTTACAACCAGCACCCCATGCAGTCTGCAATTCTGTGGCCGCAGAATCTCTGGAAGAATCCACCCCTTGCTTCAGTATTGGGCACCAGAATCCAAGCCTTCAATGGGGAGGCAGGAAGGGGGAGACTCTTTCTGTGCCTAATGATAGTGAAGAGAAAATTAGGCTATGTCTTCACTGCAAAATTTGTGTGTTTACATTGAGATAACTATCTCAAATAAATTCACCCTTTTTCAATGAAGATGTAACCCTTAAACAAAATTCAATCAGATACAGCATTACCTGCCTTAGTTGACACAGCCTAAAACAGTAGCTCTCTTTGTATGGAAGAGGTGTGCATAACTATCCCTGTTAACTTTGAAAACTAATAATGCAAATTTCTCAACATTGTTAACAGTTTAACTGCTGATCATGTGAACATCCAGCCGATGTGGCTATCTTACCAACCCATGGAATCTGCCGCATTTTCCCAGGCTCCAAAAGTGCAAACTGTTCCAAACCCAAGTCCCAAAACTTTTACCTTCTTTGCGATCACTTTTAGAATACAGCGATGCCTTTTCAGTACAAAATACTTTGTATTACTGTAGGTCGAGGGCCACAACGTGCAAAACTTTGTAGCAAATTAAAAAGGTAGGGTTAGTATAAAGCTGAATTAAATAAGAGATTATTGTTCTGACTGTATTGCTCATTTTCACATTGATTGCAATAAAATCCTCCCATTTCAAAACTCTTCTGAAGCTGCCGTAGGATTGCCAGTCTGCCACACTAGAGCGGCAAGGGAAAAAATTGGATCTTGCTGCAGAGTTTCGGTCAAGCTTTCTGAGGGGATCACTGGGCCTTGGTTACAGCTAAAGAGGACAAAGTAAGGCATGAAAATTAAACTTTTAAACCTTACTGCACACGATGATTTCTTAAAACCAGTTGATGCATTTTACTTAATGGTGACTTTGTTTCTAGAAATTAATAGCCTTGAAGAATTACCCATGAACTCTAATAAACTGTAGAGCCATCAACCCTGCTCTTGGTCCTGTCCGCCTGTATCTGCCTTTGTTTACCGATTAGTCCATTCCCTCCCCCTTTCCCCTCCCTCAAACATCTTTGCATTTTCTCCCATACTGGGCAGAAGTCCTCATAAAAATCCACAGTCATTCCATTGTCCTCCTCCAGAACCCTTCTTAAAAGTCACCTGCAGCTTGACGCTTACAAAACACTGAACAATGGCTAGGCAGTTGGTGAGCTGTAACTGCTGCTTATTATACTCAACTGATCATTCCATCATCCCCTCTTAGTTTTTTGTTGTCAGCTGTTGTCTTATTATGTGCATTCGTAAGCTCTTTCAGGCAAGGATTCTCTTTTTTTAATTGCAAGTATCTAGCATAATGGGGCCCTGAACAGTAATTGGAGTGTCTAGATGTTACCACAGTACAAATAATAAGAATAACGTAAGAATCTAAAGTTTAGTTTCCTCTGCATGTTTAGTTATCATGTCATAATAAATGCTACTGTACCGTGAAACGAAATTTTTGTATCAGTGAAACATTTACACATTAATGGTGCTAACTACAAGCTAAATTAGGAAAATCTTCCATATTTTTAAACTTAAAATGTCTTTATTTGCTGAACCGGGGGCTGTAGATTTGACTCTACAGGCCCACCTGGGCCTTTCTGAAAGATGTGATAAAAGAAGCATAATTTTGGTTATGAATTTTTGAGATAAGTCCAGGAGGGGATGAAAAGTTAGAGCTAATTTAATTCCTATAACTACTGTAAGTATGAAGGAAATTTCTTAACTTAGCTTGGAATCATTCCCACCTGTGGTGTGATCATCATGTACAGTATTCACTTTTGACTGGTATTAAGGAAGGGCAAAAAATCATCACTTCCAAAATAAATCTAAAGGGTTGCATTTTATTTGAGACAAAAAACATAAAAGTTATTAGTTCAGAATTTGACCTAAATATATTAAAATGTGTTTTATTTGTAGAAAAGCTTTAATCAAGCATTGGCAAGGCACTGTGTTTTATTCTTGAGAGAGAGAGGTCTGCTGGTTAGCATTCAGACTGGAAGCACTGTTCTGCCCTGACTTGCTATTTGACCCTAAAGTCACTTAACCTTTTTAGGTCTCTGTGGAAGGCTGGCCCAATAAATGAAGTAGGACCAGGGCCCCTGTGCATGAACAGGTGCTTCCATTTAGCCAATTAAGGAGGTGGGACAACACCTGAAGGCTATAAAGGACCAGGGAGACTCTGAGAGACCTGCTGAGTCAGAGCTGCCTGGGTCAGGCAGGAGATGAGACCTAGTGAGTCAAGGTTCCCTGGTAGGAGGAAAAGATGAGAGCTGCTAGAGCCAGAAAGTGTTTCCTGGGGAAAGGCTGAAGACAGGAGAACAGCAAGAGGGGTTAGCTGGCTGACCTTCCTCAGCCAGGGCCATAGGGCTGAAGGCAGGAGGAGCAGCAGCAGCAGAGGGAGGTGGCCAGAGTGGGATGAAGGCAGGTGAGTAGTGGGTGGGTTTACCCAGTGATGTCCCCACACTGAAAAGCTGGATCCAGGGGAACAGTGAGAGGGCTGCAGGGGAGGGGAGAAGTGAGAGAAGCTCCCCTGGTGAGGATGATCTCCTAGCAGAGAGGTGGGGGGTGGGGTCCTGTTGGGAAGAGCAGGGTTGTACTCTAGCTGGAAGGGCTGGGGTGGCTCTCCTGGCAGAGGTATAGTTGTGGACTGATGAGGAGCCTAGCTGCTGCAGAAGGTGTCAGAATGCGGTATGTCATGTTGTGGGACTTCAAAGACTATATGCACTGGGATGGTAAATGGGCTATGTTGGAGAATTCCGATTTGCACTATGGTTTTAATAATAAATTGGCTTCAAGGAAGAGTATCATTGAAGCACAAGAGCCTGAAGTGGAGTCCTTGGGTTATTTGATAGGGAAGGCAGAGGTAGGAGTGCCTGTGGTGCTGCAGCCTTCTGCAAGCTGGCACTCTAGTTGTGGCCTCTCTTTGACAGCCTCCCTTTACTGGTAGGTGAAATGGGTGCAATTGACTTTCTCACAGTGATGTTGTGATGCTCAGTTAGCCAACTGTAAAACTTCAAACAAATGTATGAGAGATCACAGGATGAAAGGGGCTAGTGTAATTATTAAATATGTTTGACAAACACACAAGCTTATTTTTCATCAAGATAAACTTTGGGACTTTATTGAGAAAGTAGATTGTCTGGATGATCACTAGTGATGCATTTGTATTAGAGAATTCTCTCCTTTTAAAAAAACAACAACAAACCTCTAAGTATGCTGGATATGAGTTTACCTGTGCCAATAGGATAATTAATTACTTAAAAATAATATGATTCTGAGGATTTTTTTGATGTGTGCCAAAGGCTGACACACCATCTGTAACTTCAAAGAACCTTGAAACACAAGGAAATTCATGGTTGGATAAGGTAACCAATGAAGTATTATGGCATATGGCAAGAAAAACTAAATAAATGATAGTTTTTTATGACCTTAGGCAAAGTCAATGGGAAATTAGACTTGTGAAAACAAATGTCACAAAAGAAAAGCCATATCTCCTCTGTATATTTTTTTGTCCTTATTTACTTTTAGTATGAATCCCTGCTTCCACAGCTATACCCACTGATTTGAAAGGATACAATTTTTTTCCAACTGTCATTTGTACAGCATCTGGTCTTTCATTTGGATTGGGAATTTCTCATGCTGTGCCCAGTACTAATACTGACAAAGGGTTTAGTGAGAGATGGAATTAATTATGGGGAGGAAAAGGGAGGGAATGCTCTTACTATCTGTCTGACATAACAGCTATTAAAGTGTTTTACTGATGCTCTTTAACATTTAATGTACCTTCCAAAAAGTCGGTACATGATAAATTTGCAAATAGGTGTTCTATACCGTAGCCCTGGACACATTTAGCAAGGAGCACAAGCTAAACTTTATATGTGTGAATCTGGCATTGCTTCAAGCGTGAAGCAGGTACATATCAGGTACAGAGCCCATTACTTGCAGTAACTAAGAAATAAACTGGAATCCCTAAAGCTCTATGGAATACAATTTGGGCAACATGAAGTTCAAAGAAATAATAAGTAAGGGTACAATCCTCTGACCCTTACATGTGTGAATAATGCCATGGAACTACGCAAGTAAGGGTTTCAGGACTGGACTGCATGTTGTTGTTTAGGGACTAATGTGCAAAAGGAGTTCAGCTCCTAACTTCCACTTTCCTAATGAAATCAGAGGATTCGGCCCTCTTTGGATTGGTAATGTAAGAGGCTTTCTGGTACCTCCTAGACTGCTGGTTTGAACTGATCCTGACAGTTATTCTAGATGTTAGGTTCATGGCATACAAAAAAGTTGGAGAGGAAAACTATAAAATACCCTTCCCGGAAGGTTGCTAAGTATCCCAACTTAGAATTCAACGCAATAATGTACAAGAACCTCAAGATGGAGAGAAACAAAGCAAGCTTCCCCTAAAAAATAAGCACAACTCAATCCACATTACTCTAGGCTTGTTGTATGCATAACTGAATGCGGCTACCTAGGCTGCATGCTTCCCTACAGAGCTCACTAGCCTACAGCCAGGACCAGTAACAATCCCATGTCCATAGCATTTAAAATAATTGTTTACCATTTTAGTACAGCTTTCAATATACCATCCAACACAACACCCATGCAGTGTCACACCACCACCTCTCTGCAGGTGCGGAGGGCTGTTCACATGGAGTAACTTGCAGGATCCAGACCTTCAGTGGTATGGGTTGAAAGGTCTGTGTTCCTGTTTTCTAGTGAACAGAAGTCTACATCACAAGGCCATGATCCCATTTGACACCTTTTGCTAGAAGGCTCAGCAGTGAATGGGGGAGGGAAACCATCCTCTATGCCACAGACACCGCATCTCACTCGGAGACTAGAGAGAGTTGTATGGTGCTGGATTTCTCTCCCCATTTGTATTCCACTGTTCTACTTTGAGTCCTGCTGGTTGTATGGGGGGGGGGGGCATATCCACAAACCACAGATGGGTAGATTAATAACAAAGGAATAGCCTGGCACTGTCCATCTGCCTGAAACATGGGAAGCGACGGGTGCAGCAAGGAATGTTTTGCCAGCTGATGTTCAACTCCACTACTTCTCCTTTTCCCAGCTAGCTGAGATCAGGTTGCCAGATGAGTCTTTTCTGAGCTTACCAGTCCAATGCTTGCTCCATATCCATTCCATCCTCCCTTATGCAGTCTGTCTCTTGTTTTCTTGGCCATCTTGTTATTCTCTGCCTGTGAACTCCAATCTCAGGATTCACTTTATCCATTCTTCTGGGGGAAGGGGGCAGGGAGTTACACTCTTAGACTATGATGGGACAACAGGTGCAGTAAACAAGCCAACATACTGGGCAAGGAGCAATATGATTTGGTGGTTGGGCTTTTCATGTTGCTGCTGTGCACCAGCATTAGGTGGACCACCGTGACCTCAGCCCTCACACATTTCTTTTAAATGGAAATGCTAAGGATTAAGTATAGTTAAATAGTAGTAATTATTTAGATGTGCCTGGCAATTTACAGAATAGGCTTAGCAAGCCTAGGTAACATACAATGACTCACTTAGCAGGTTATTTTGTTTTTCACATGTGGGTTATTTTTGAATCAATGTACAAAACTTTACACTTAATTATGTAAATGTAAACACAGTAACTGAATTCAAGGGTGTCAATGGGACTTGATTTCTATGGTGTTACTTCACATTTACATTAACATAAAGAAAGCAGATTTTGGCCTATGGTAGCATCCCTTAGGGGTTCCATAAACTTCTCTAGAATTTGGTGAAATAATTCCAGAGAATTTGGCCAAGTTTCTCACAGATCCCTCCAGGAAACATAGTTACCATTTATTTCTACTTTTTAGCTAGTACTGCAACTTCCTTCTGGACAGCAAAAAAACCAAAACCAACCAAAAAACCCCTCTCCATTCAATCATTAATTTGGTGATGTACAGACACTCTGATATCCTATATCCTGTCAACTGCTAACAGTGCCTCAAGACACTGTCTCCAATTTCTCTTTTGCCTTCAGGGTTGCACTGCCTGATAACTTTCTTTTGGGATTAGGGATGTCTGAGACTGCAAGTCAAAATGATAGTGCCTCTTTGTCAAACTAGTCTAGTAGAAGAGAGGTAGAATGGTGTAGTACTTAATTATAGTAATGAACCTGGCCAGTGTGTTCATTAGCAGGCATCTGGTGCATACCTTGGGTGTGGTGTGAGGCAGAAGGATGAATCCGGCCCAGATTCTGCATGTAATTGAGTCTTTGGGGTAATCTTAACATTTTGCAAGAAATATTGAAATCAAAGGACAGTCCCTAAATCTATGCCATTGCCTGGAATTTCTGCATTGTGAATTTCCAGTGACTGTAAATGACAACCAGAGTAGAGGCTATTAGCCGTGTTCAACCAAAGACAGGAAAAGTCTTTCTAGCAAACTGGTAACACTGGTTTTAGATAAATAGCTGGATTAGACAAACTAGGACAGTATGTACCACAATTAAGACTGCAGCACTGGAGCTGTGGTTAACCAACTTAAAAGCAATTGGTCCTGTGGTAGCATTGGTTTTTTAAGCAGAGCAAGGCGAGCTCTGCTTTAGACTTGATGGGACTACATGGCCCAGTCTTTGTAGTGCAACTGACTACCTCTGCTAATCAACCAAGCAGACTGAAGCTCTGCTGCTAAGGAAGGAGGCACTTTCATTATTGGATTAGGGTTTCATCCACAATGTGCTAGGCACTTTCAAGAAAGATAAGAAGGCTGGATGCCTGCTCTGTCAGCTCCCAATCTAAGGACAGACAGCACCTGTTCAAAGTTATGGTCTTCTTTCTTTGACTCAGAATTGGAAAGTGTGAAGTGTCAGTCACTGAACCAGGCAATGAGTTTAACTGCCAGAGTAGATTTCATGGCTCTCCTATCTCTTGACTTGGAGAGACTTAATTAAATGCAAAATCAAGCAGGAACTGAGAAAATTCTTTTATAAAAGTTCTTGGTTTATTAAAACTTGGATACCATGTCACTCTATGTAAGTGTTTCAATAAAAAAGATCTCTTACGGTATTTGAAGCTACCAGCTAAGTTATTTACTCCTCAGCCGCTTTGTGGCTGTATTTTGCTTTGCTTTCCCCATCAAGTCAGATAACTAAATTAGATGATCAAGAAAACCATGAGGGATGTAACCTAAGCCATGATAGCAGCAGTGGATATGTCTACACTACACAGCTTTTAGCGACATAGCTGGGTTGCCACAGCTGTACCGCTAGAAGTCGTGCAGTGTAGCCGCTGTTTGTCGGCTCTCCTTCCGAGAAAAAAAACTTCTACCCCCAACGATCCGCATTTGCGTTGTTGGCAGGAGAGTGCTCCTGTCAACAACGCACTGTTCACTCTGGCACTTGTCATGGCAAAATTTTTGTCTTTCAGGGGAGGGGAGGTTTAACGTCTCTGAAAGACAAAAGTTTTGTCGTTCAGTTGCCAGTGTAGATGTTGTCAGAGGCTACCGGTGTGGTGCTTCTGCTTTCTCCTGTTGATATCACTCGGCTGCGTGCGTGTGTTCCCTCTGTGTGCTGCCCCAGCTCTGCGCAGATAGCTGACACAGCAGACCCGACGAGAACCCCCAATGACCACAGAGTCTAGTAAGGTACAAAGGCACCTCGGCCAGGTTTATTGCGATCTCGGACACAATTGCAGTTCCCCGTAGATTACTTAGTCTACCGGGCATACTACTAATAGATGCCTCTTGGCAAGGACCCAGCTCAGTGGCGGGACTTTCCACTGCCTCCGTGGCCGGACAAAGACACCACCCCAGGGATACATTCTTATACACAGGTACAAACAAGTTACACATCACTCCTGACGTATTGAGGTGCAGCCCCTCTACACAACAAGGTACAACCCCTTTACATAGTAAGGTGCCGCCTCGCACCTTGTACCTGTTGGTTCGATCAAAACAACTCTATCCATCATTTCACCCTTTTGCCCCTGTCATTGGGATGGGTCGGCCTGTTCCATGTTATGTGTGGAATGTTCCCGTATGGTATGTCTTGGTACCATGTTTATACTATAACTATGCTAAATGAATATGTATTTCTGCAACATCAGCCCTTTCTTTGCCAGCTTCTGTGAGCAGGGCCTGCCTCTTGCTCACAGCTTAACTTTGCTTTTTATGCTAGCAAAGTCTTGACCATTACTTTAGTTTGGTTCAGGCCTCATACTGGGCCTTCATTAGGCCTTTACTATGTTGCCTTCACTTACTACAGTAGACATAAGCGACACCTGGTGCCTAGAAAGGAGGCAAAGGAGAGAATAGGAAAGAATTGCTGGGCTTGCCCCACAGCAAGTTTTCACATTTAGGCCTGCTCCTCCTAAAGCCAGTTGGAGCTTTGCCCTCAACTCAAATGGGAGCAGAATTTGGCTGCCTTTTCCTTATCTCCTTCAGTTATTTGTAAGCAAAGTCTAATGTTCCCATTCAATGTTATAGGAATGGATAATAATTTGACTAGGCAACTAATTTCACACAAAAAAAGGGTGAAACAAAATGACTGGGCTGTCTACATACCTTAAAAGTAAAATATTTAATATGGCCCAACCGGCTTCACTGATGAAGACGATAATTAAAAGTTCAGTCTACTCTAGGTGGAGCACAACTCTAGCTAAGATTGCACCAGTGTTTCCAACTGCTCACCACTTTCTGAAAATCTCTGGCTGACGTAGTCCAGACCTGGTTGTCATCATATTCTAACAAGCACCCCTTTCTAGCCATCCACTAGGACTGATGTAAAGGGAACCCAAGCCTTGCTGTTCTGGACCCCTGGAATGTTTCAAACTCCTGCGGCCTGAATGGAGTCTCACCACTGCCTCAATCTTGGGGTCCCTATGCATTCTCTGAGTGCAGACCTCCTCTGTGGCACTCCTCCCTTCAAGTATTGGAACCCACTGTGCAGTTACCTAGTCCTGGCCACAGCGCTGACCCTTCAGACTCCCCTGTGCTTGAACATACCCCTTTCTCCCAACCTAACTCCACGCAAAGGTGTGAAGCTTCTGGTTTACCCAGGGAGCACACAGTAGTTGTGAAGTAGTCAGCACACTTTGTACAATCTAACAATATGCTCTTATATTTAATCTTGTAAAGCACAGGAGACTACAGATCATATATTGCATTTAGAATGGTTTCATTGTTTTGTAACTCATTAGCTGGGGAATCATCTGTGCTCTGCAACACAGGATCTGCTAGCTTGCCCCTTCATCAGCCTCTCTGGTACATACACCCCCCCACACACACACACCCCTCCCCCCGATTTTTCACACTGGCTTCTGCTCAAAGATGACTTTCTGCTCTAAGGCTTGTTCAAAGAAACAAATTGACTATCTCTCTCTGAAAAATACGTTCCCCATCACACAATACTATTACTTTTCTTGAACAGCTCTAGTGCCAAAAAAGCTCTGGACAGAAAGTTAAAACTCGGCAGAGAGAGAATGCTCAAGGAGGAAATGCGCCATGCAGTGTTTAAATGAAAACTGGTGTGATCTGAATGAGTTATGAAAGGTTCACAATTGCACTTCACATATCCACAGTAGTTTGAGTATAACTTCATGTCTAGCCTTTTTAACCATTCTAGGCCATGAAGGCTGCGTGCACATGCATAGTTAGGGTAGCTGCATGGTAAATGGGAGCATCTCCCAAGGAGTGCAATAAGTGAAACATAATTAGATAAACCCTTCCAGGTTTGCTTCCCTTATTCTTCTCTTAAATATTGTCCATGGTGGGAATTTGTATTCTGAAAGTTGTAAGTCACTAGAGGGCTTAAATTATGGTGTGATTCTCATGAAGCTTTTATGCTGGCACTTGTTCTCTGGCCATATGCCTGATGCAATACTGTACATGAATTATTACACATTAACTCCTAACCTGTCATGTCTTACTAACATTTCAAGTTCTTATTCAACACACTTGTGTTTGAGGAATTTATGCTCTTCTTACTTTGGAAGTCTACACAGGGGCTATTGCAGATGGAAATTAGTGTACTTTGGAAGTCAAATATTTAGCAATGGGGGGATCAAAGTCAAAAATGTACTGAATTCTGTACAATACTTTTGCTGTATAGATTCTGCAACTCTCTACCCACCAAATTAATATATCACATAGCTGTTGTGCACAGTTGCTTTGAGCTAAAATAAAAGAAACAATACATAGTTTTAAAAAAACATGCAGACAACATAACATCTTGGAGAATAGGTTCAAAGAGATTCCAAATGCAGTCTTGGAGTAATAATAATGGTGCAAAACCCCCCTGTCCTCACCTGAATAGAATCGTGAGTCAGGAGAATAGAAGTTTCACTTCCTTCCATATGATTCATAGATTCCCAGGCCAGAAGGGACCATTGTGATCATCTAGTCTGACGTCCTGTCTAACACAGGCCATAGGACTTCCCTAAAATAATTACTAGAGCATATCTTTTGGAAAATCACCCAGTCTTGATTTAAAAGTGGTCAGTGATTTACCAAGACCCTTGGTAAATTTTTCCAATGGCTAATTATTTTCACCATTAACAATTTACACCTTTATTTCCAGTCTGAATTTGTCTAGTTTCAGCTTTGAGCCATTGGACGGTGATCTACCTTTCTTTACTAAATAGAGCCCATTATTAAATATTTGTTCCCCGTGTAAATACTTATAGACTGTAATCAAGTCACCCTTTAACCTTCTCTTTAAGATAGCCAGCTCTTTGTATTGGTCACTAAGGCATTCTAATCCTTTAATCATTCTCATGGCTCTTCTCTGAACCCTCTTCAATTTATCAACATTCTTCTTGACTTGTGGGCACCAGAACTGGACACAGTATTCCAGCTGCAGTTGCACCAGTGCTAAATACAGAGGTAAAATAACCTTTTTCCTCCTACTTGAGATTCCCTAGCTTATACGTCCCAGGATTGCATTAGCACTAGGATGACCAGATGTCCTAATTTTATAGGGACAGTCCTGATTTTTGGGTCTTTGTCTTATATAGGCTCCTATTACCCTCCCACCCCATCCCGATTTTTCACATTTGCTGTCTGGTCACCCTAATTAGCTCTTTTGGTCACCTGGGGAGCTCCTGGGCATCATAAAGGATAGTCACCTGACCAAGTATCTTTCAGAGTCACTGCTTCCCAGGATAGAATCCATCATCCTGTAAATAAGTTCTACATTCTTTGTTCCTAGATGTATACATTTAAACTGTTTGGTTGTGCCCAGTTTACCAAGCAATCCAGGTCACTCCGTATCACTGACCTTCTTTCTGTATCACTCCCCCAGTTTTTGTATCATCTGCAAACTTTATCACTGTTTTTTTTTTTTCTTCAAGGTCATTGATTAAAATGTTAAATAGCATAGGGCCAAGATCCCTGTGGGAACCCACATGAAATGCTCCTGCTTGATGACAATTCTCCCTTTATGATTACATTTTGAGACTTATCAGTTAGCCTTTGTCAGGATCTGGAATCATTGCTTGGCCAACTTCTGTGCAGACCAAATGAATGTGGAGGAATCCTCAATCTGAGAAGAGAAGTTGTTGTAACTGTACTCTGTAAAAGTCAGTTAGCTTTGCTGTCAGGAGTTTTCCTGAATAAATGCATACTTGTATATCTTCTAATTTAATACCTTAAAATTCACTTGAACACACTGAATTCTAAGTTATAGTCAGGATCCTCCTTTTTAAGGTCTTAGCTGAGTTGTAACATATTTATCTCTGAGACTCTGTCTCGGCATGCCCAGCGTAGTCACATCACAGCTGTTTGCCATGTAGGTGCTGGAGCAGAGCTCTTGATGGGACGAGAGACCTGACTGAGCACAAATCTTCCCATCTTTAGGGTGCATGGTAATCCATATATAGTTGTGCAGGCCTTCTACTAGCAGACTTAGAGAACCAGCTGGGAATCACCCCCTGGATGGACCCCACACAGGCCTTTTCCCTTTTAAGTAAGAAACCTTGACTGAGAGTGGAGAAGTGGTTATTTTTTGTGTGAATCTGATGTATTTCCAATCCATTTACTGTTTGCTCAGATACTTCTGTGATGAGTGTCTTAATGCAGATGCAGAAGTAACAAGTCATAAATGTTTGCTTACTCATGGCCATTCTGACTCCTTTTTTAGGCATGCACTCTTAAACACCGAATGAATTTCTTTATGCTGCCTGAACAAGCCATAAACTAGAACCACATCATAAGTCCACCCTCTGCATTCTAAAACCACCAAAGCACTGTGAGCATGGTGATGCAGTCTCTTGAATCTTTGTTGCGGTATAGATCAGGTTCGGTGTTTGGCTGGAATCAGCTCTCCGTTCTGTGGCCAGATACTACAGCGATGGGTGCACTTCAGTATAGATACCTGAAGAGACCAAGACCTACAAAAACATGAAGTATCAGCAGGCCCAGCATCAAGCCTGCATTCTTAGAACAAGCACAGAGGTATGAGTTGGTCAATGGCACGATGAAAATCTGCATCTTCTAAGGCCTGATCAACACACAGGTTTTGTACTAATGTAACTTTGGGTTAAGTGTGTGGTGGGTTTTTTTCATTGATATAGGTATACCAGTACAACCCCTACTGTGGCCTGCAGTTTTACTGGCATAAAGGTATCTTTGTACCTGTATAGCTTATCCCCCTTCCCTTCTAGGAATTGCTATGCCAGTATAAAGCCCCTTTATACTGCTATAGTTGCATCTCCTCTAGGGCCATATCACTTTAACTCTTCCTGTGTAGTTACAGTGGTACAACTCTTATGTGTAGACAAAGCCTTAAGCTTTGCCTCACATGGTTTGCACAACACCTCAGCAGGTAATTAGACTTAATGATATTGCGTAGAAAACTAACTAAAACTTCAGAAGCTCTTGAAAACTTGATGCGTCCACCAATTAACAGCAATGATAACAAAACAGTTACTTTACAGCAATACGGTGTGGCTTATTCATGTTTCTGGAGGTGAAGACATCAAAATGTGAGTTAACAAATACACTTATGGGAGAAAAATATGGTACAAAAACACATCCAATGACTTGTTTATACCTGAGTCTTATTTGGTTTATCCCTTTCCTCAGTTCCCTGTTTTTGTTAACTTTTGGCCAAGGAGGGCTAGATGGGAGTCCCCCTATGAGTCTATCAAAGCTGTTCCTAGGCTAGCCATGGAGTCCTGGAAAAGAGAGAATGCCTTGTGTTCCTCTTCAGGAGCTGAGAACTGCCCCTGGGGTTAGTGAGCAATAGGCTATGCTTGGAGGGAGAGTTGCCCAGGTCTGTCATTTGCTAACCTAGAGCACTAACCACAGGACAGCTGCCTCGGTATCTTATGTTTAAATAAAATGTTTTTGGACTTTTATAAAACTAGCGAGTGGAGTGGCTAGATATGGAATTGGTGTCCCTTATTGAAGTGTGAGGGAATGAGTCTACATTGTGGAATGCCCCTTACGCTCTGCTTTGATGGTGTAAACGGGGAGGAAACAGCCCCTTGGAATATTCCTTGAGCAAAGGCTATGTCACCAGTGGAAAGCTGCCAGAGTGGCTCTGTGCTGGTCCTGCTCCCAACCCCCAACATAGGGGGCATACTGAGGGGCAGGGCAGGAGGTGTAGAATAGCCACAGCAAAGTGCTGCTTCTCTGCTGCTCATTGCCCAGAGAGAACTGAACATAACTTGGAGCAGCCCTAAAGCTATTGTAATTTATAGTGGGGGGCCAGGTAGCTTCTGAACAGCCCCAGAATATGATGCATGCAAAGGTGGCTTAAGTAGAAGGGATGTGGGAACACAGTGAGGTCTTTGCTTCTCCTCTTCTCTCTCTAGTGCTCTAATAAAAGGGCAAACATTAAAGTGTGTTTAAAAAGCTCCATTAAAGATCATACACTCCTCTCAGGCAGCAGCAGCAAGGAAGAGAGATGCCACTGCACTTTAACATTTATTTTCTCTTTCAACTTCTGCTTCCTTTGTTAAATTAAAAATTTCAATCTGATTGCCCCAATATTCCTTGTAGTCCCCCTCCCCCAATATACTTACTTAGATTTACACCAAAGGATGAATTTGGCAAATATCTATATCTTGCAATGCTCCAGACTACTGAAATGTCAAGCTTGGAGTAGAATCTACTACTTGGCATAACTCAATAATTTGGCATGAAGTAATAAAGTGCACACAATGTCTATCTGTGGCAAATGTAGTATCACCAAAGAGAGACATCTCCACCTGGAGTTTTTTTTCTTTCTAAACATGAATACTGAATGCAATTCAAAGTGGCAGCAGTGTGTAGTCTTGATGGTGATGCTGGGGTTTAACTGCATTGCCTTCAGGCGCTCCAGTATCAGAGCTGGTGCCCAGGGCGTGTGCTGGGCTCTCAGGTGCCAAGCAACTAAATGTATTTTTTTAATTCTGTAATTGTATCTAACAGACTTTCTGACTAGTCATGTGTCAAACTGCTTCTTATAATCATAGAATCATAGAATATCAGGGTTGGAAGGGACCTCAAGAGGTCATCTAGTCCAACCCCCTGCTCAAAGCAGGACCAATCTTGCTGTTGCTGCCAGTCAATGGGTCTTGTGTTCTGTCATGCTACGGATAACCTACCGCTCTGAGTTGTTGTCTTCCTATAAAGAATGATTTATTTATTCATACTTTCTCAGATAAGTTTTAAAGCCCTGTTGCAGAGGGAGAATGCTCTTGGTTAGTCTGCTTTCTACGGCACATACAAAGTTGGATAAGTAGGAACTTGTATGGCACTAAGGAAGATCCATATATGACCCAGCCTCTGTTCAAGAACTGACAACATAAGCTGTGTGCATGGACCAAGGGCCCTGCATGGTGTGAAGACTGCAGTTAGTTATTCTGCACAGCAAAGTGCCAGAAGACTTTCATGCTGAAGAACCATCTCACTAACACCTTGTGCACTGAATCAGTATGTACAGTGCAATGAAAGCAGTGGTCATCAATGGGGTTCACTAGGTTACTCAGAGTATTTATGGGGTGGAACTCTGCTCCAGCCATCCCTTACTTCCTGTTTTGTTGGTGGGAGTGCCCCTCCACTTCTTCGTGATAGGATTGAACAAAGCAGCAAGTTCAAAGAGTAGTGTTGCGTGTTGAGGTGATTGCTTCCTTTATACCATTGCCTCCTTGGATGGCATGGTAACTGCCCTAGGGGCTTGTGGCAACTTTTACCTCTGCAACCCCTGCTGGACCAGGGATCCTAAGCCTGTGATTAATCTGGTAGAAGCCTACCTAGCCTTGAGTGAATCTTGCCCCTGCACTACATCACTTGTATTTGATACTTTATTCTGTATGTCAGAGAGAGCAATTTTGGCCAGGAGGCAGAGTTGCCTAGTGATAGATCACTGGAGTGGGATGCAGAAGACCTGGATTCTATTCCTGGCTATGCCACTTGCATCCTGGGTGACCTCGGGCAAGTCACCTCAACTCTACATGCCTCCGTTCCCCATCTCTAAAATGGGGGAAGTGCTTGAGATCTGTGTGTGAAAAGCACTAGAAAAGGGGTGGGTGGTTATTACTGTAACAAGAGTGGCACATGACTGCTGAGACAAGACTGAACTGTTTCCTAGTCCCAGTTGTCACAAAAGATGAAATGCACCTATCACATGACAAAAGGGGTCAGGATTTCAGTGACTGTTATAGGGACTCTATAACCTCATGGTGAAATCATAATATCACTCAAGACAACGAATACAAATTCCAAAGGCATTTTGCTTAACTGATGGACTTCAGCTGGAAACTGACCTAGAGTCAGGGGATCTGGATGGGGAGCAGTTTCAAATCACTGGGGCTTGGAAGGGTTTTATGTAGGAGGAACGTGGCCTGCCTAGTAAGTAATGATGTGTGAATCCCCAAGTTGCACACATTCCTCATATCACAGGAGTAATTGACTCGCAAGGTTCAGACCAGCTGAGGAAACATGTCTGAAAAGTGATTTGTGAAGACCCATTGAAGGATGAAGAAACTATGGGTTACAAGTTAAAACTCCCATCAAGTGGCAAAAGTCCATATCCCCTTTGAGTCTATTCGTTCCGCTGAATCATTAATTTTAATGAATGGCCAAGAAGCCATATATGAGCTCTCTTCATGGCATTTCTGTATCATCTCTCTATTGCTTTTATTGACCGGTTATGTTTAACACTCTTGAGCGCTGGGATTACTATTGTTCCTCTCATTCTTTTACAAATGGCTGCATGCCTACCACTGCACTTCCTGCACTCCTCCTCAAATGCTGAAGGCCAGGTTTGTGGGATGGAGCCATGGCTTTATCTTCTCTTTACTTCAACTCCCACTCCCTAAAATAAAATAGGGATCCAGAATGCAGGGGCTGTTTTGCCTGGCACTTCTGAAAACGACACAAGGATGGAAATGCATCTCACATCATGCAAACTGTGAAAGGGCCAGACAGAATCAGACTGTGATAGAATGTCTACATCACATGGGTGAACAAAGGATTAACAGGAGACTGAGAGCTCAGTTTACCCCCCTTGCTGCACTTGAATGGTGTCAGGCTTGATTTGAGGAGGAGCTGGGTTCTTCTGCATAAAAGAAGAAAGTGAAAGCTACAGAGGAGGTCCAGGAGAGAGGAGGTAGGGAGTTGCTTCTCTCTGGGAAGGACCTGGGGAAGGATGACAGGAAGCCACCGGAACAGAATTCATCTCTATGGTGAGCCCTAGAAACAGTGGGGGGGAGAACAGAGGTGCAGTCCTGGAGGATGGGTTTTCCAGCAGAGAGATAAGGACCTGGGGAGAAACCAGATACCTCGGATGGAAGCAGTACAAGGGACTGAGAGAGAGAGAAGTGCCCAGGGAAACCGTAGCAAACCAGTCTGGATTTGCAAAATCAACAGCAGTGGTGCAGATAGACTGAAGAACCCTGGGAGTTAGGTTGGAAGGCTCTTTGCCTCTCTACTTAGATTGTGAAATGCTTAGACACGGTGGTAAAGGAATGTCTTTTATTGGCCTAACTTATGTTGGTGAGAGGGGTTCTTTTATGATTTTTGACATGTTTTCTCTGTAATGCTTTCATTTTAAGAATAAATGTGCTTGCTTAGAAATAGCTGTGTGGTAACTTACAACTGCAGGCCATTATGGTGTTTATAGGCTCTGGAGAGAAAGCAAAGTGCAGATGTGTTCCTGTTTAGGTAGTCTGGCTTCCCTGCCTACATTGGGATATCCTCAGCAACTGTGCAGTCTGGAAAAACCTCCATCAGGCATGTGAGAGACGTGGCTTTGTCCAGAAGAGGTGATGGCTGGGAACCTGAAATCTTTAAGTGGGTGCCCTTGGACCATGAAGGGGGAATACAGGTTATCCTATGCTGTGTGGGCCTGGTGAAAGAAATTCCGAGGAAGACCTAACAAAGCTAAAGTTGGCAGGAGCAAACACACAGGCAGCCTTGTCAGGGGTATGCAGCAGGGACTGAAGATATCAGTGGCTTTCTAAAACTTTCACTCTGAATGTTCTCTCCCATTTTACCGATTGGCTGTTTGTTTCTAATGCCTTCCCTTCGTCTCTTTACTTCTGCTTCACTCCACCTACCATCCATGTTCTGCATCTACCCTGCAGTCATCAGTGTCCCCTCTCTCTCCCTTTGTCTCTGTTTAGCTTATCCCCCTCTTGTCAAAAGCCCACACAAATGACAAAATCATGGCACTAACATGCCACTTGCAAACCATCAGTATTCACTCTGCTTGCATGTTATATCCCTTTCCTTTACCATCTTGTCTTTAGATTGTAAACTCTTTGGGGTAGGGGCTGTCTCTTACTCTGTTCCTAGCACAATAGGCCTCCATCAGTTGGTTGCTCTGTATTACTGTAAGATAATTGATGTAAGTAGGAACAGACAATAGGAATGCTTGAGACACCTGTGTGTCACATACTTGTTATATGTCCAGGAGGTATCTATGTAGCATCTCTGATTTAAGGCTAAATTTAACACACACTTACTTTCTTGTATCGTTTTTTATTTCTCCAATTCAAAGGGGTTTTACACATGTGGTGTATTTTGTGCATTAAAGTGCCTCAGTACATGAAAGTTACTAAATAAGAGCAGATTCATTTTTAACGGGTTAATTATTAATGGAGTCTTGGAGAACTAAAGGCCAAATTCTGTACTGTTCTTAGCTTGTAGATTTCATATTAAAATGCGTGATCTACACATTTATAATCTTTATAATTATAATGCACTATAAACTTTAAATATTCCCCCCCCCCAGCTTTTTCCAGCTGAACATAAAGTTCAGGTTGGGGTGAGAGTGGAGTGAAATATGCTAAGTCTCACAACATACAGCATTCAGAGCTACACAGAAAAATCTGCACCCTTGTGCCTCAACTAATTGTTGCATTACTTAGAAATTCTCCTTTCGGAGGCTGAGGCAAGTTCAGACACAAATTAAAATATGTAGTCTGTGCCAGCTTTGTAAAGAGTTCAATCAACAAAGACTCACTATTATACTGTATGGCACTTGTAAGGCTTGAGGGTTGAGCTCTGAAGCTCTTATATTGTGTTTCAAGAATTCCACTGTACTTAGATACAGTAAATATAGGAGCGATTGTTGCTGCTCCACTAGAAGCATGTCCAGCAGTGGGCTCTGCATGATTAAAATTATTCATTCCATGAAAAAATAGTCTGAATATAGCGGAAAATGTCTTTTAAAATGCACAACTATTCCACTAGGGGAATAATTTCCCAAAAGTAGTGGCGGAAGTCCAATCACTGGTCTCATTTTACATTGAGCTATAGACACCTAGAGATGGTATACAAGCCCCACGGGGTAAAGCAGAGATGGACAAGCTGATTGGACAGGTCTTTTCTATTGCTAATATCTGTGTTTACCAGTTGCAAAAGTTAATGAAAAAAGATGACGACTGATTCACCTTCCAAAAAATTTGTTGACCAAAGGGTTAATCTTTCATAGAACTTCTTAAAAATGTGATAACAGGCCTCATGCTGAAGATTTAGAATCTATTTGACTAGGATGGGAGGACTAGGATCGGGGTCGAATACCTTAGCTAATTAAATTAAATTCCTTTTTTTGTTTGTGGTCTGTCCACAAAGAGCTCCTGACCTTTAATATTCAAATTTATTCCCAGCTCTTGGTTGACTGGCTTATTTTAGGATTGTCTGTGGTGAATGTTTGATATTCAAAAAGATCATACAGTTTGGATGAACATACAATATTCATACTGGCAAACTAATGCTATGTTAATTGCTAACTAGAAATTTGCTTTCTGTGAATATACAGTTATATTTGCTTAAAATTCACGGTTCCGGTGAATATTCCGGTCAGTAAACTCATTAAGACATTGTGAATGGCAGAAAGGGCATAAACACAACAGGAGCAGCTTTGTTAAAGAAGTCAGCTGAATATTGGTGACACTTTGTTTTGTCTGCGGTCCTCACTGGTCTATATGAGGGAATGGAACTATGTTGATACTTGTACAAAAAAGTAGCACGAGGATACTTGAAAAACAGGGAAGTGCATGTTTCCAAATGTGCTGCTACTATGCTGAATTTTCCTGGGTGTAACACCAGTTAGCAATAACAGAAGTTGAAAGCAGAACATCCTGGATTCCAATCTGAAAATATATCCCTATTTGTCTGTGTCAAAGTAAGGTGTTGGACAAAGAACACAAACCTCCAACTGCTGAGCTTTGAGGTTGGTAGCAAACACTGAAGTTGCCAGCTTCTCTGGCACTTCCATTCACTGCCTTGCCCTCACTGGATAATACACACGTGCTGCTGATTCTTGAATGCTGAAATTATCACACTAGGTTGGCTCATTTCATATATACTATGCAGCCATATTAGAACTAGAAAGCAGTTCAGTCAGTTTAGTTCATTTTAAAGAGTAGGTAATTTGCACTTTCATGTGATGAGACTGAAATTAGTCTTTTATGTCCTAACCTTTTATATGCTGCCTGCAGCTGCCAACGAAGACTTCCATTTCTAGTCCCAGAACCAATAGAGCAGGCCAAATCTGATTCAACAAAGCTATTGTGTGTGTTAATTAACAGTGTAGAAGAATAAATGGTCTTCTCCTGAAATCTGAACAGTTCCCCTTCGCATAATGTAGCCTGCAATTTTAGCCACAGCGAATTTAATTGAGACAGGATGTTAATACTCTCTCTGGTCAACTAGTTAGTGTGCATCACAGCAGTTGCTGACACTACATTCCAGCTGTTCTGTGTCATCCAAAAAGCCAGACCACAGGACTACCCATGATGACTGGTAATGTTAGTCAATTGTGGAAAACTGGGGAAAAAAAAGGATTTTTTTCATATAGCACTAGTTAAAGATGAAACACAAACATGATAGGCCCATTAAAAACACAACTTTCTATTTCAGTAATATTTTTGTTTTAAAATTTCAATTTAATTTTCTGAAAACCCAGCTTTTAGTCAACAAAAGAGGTTGATAACCATTTTGATAAATGTCACTAATATTTTGTGGAGAACTTCACTTAAAAAAAAAAGCCATTCCCCCCCCCCCCCCCGCTTCTGCATCCTCTGTGTTTAGAGGTATCAAGTTCTGGTCACTGACTCCATGCTGGAACTGGCAGTCTAAGGGTGTGTCTTCACTGCAGGGTTAACTTGCATTGATCTAGTTTAAATGGCAGTGTCCGTGCATCAAAACAACACTCAGGCTACATGGAATGGTTGTGTTAGAAGCTGATGAGTTGTGCTAAATTGATCTGTAGCTTAAACCCACTGGCATGCTGGGTTTGAGTTAAATGCACCACCACATTTGAGATAAGGGGTTTTGTGGGTGGCTGGGACTCTAGTTAGGGGCAACAATTAAGTTAACTGAGCATACATTTCAAGAACAGCTGATAATTTGTGATCATGCAAGAGTGGTTCCCCAAAGGCTGTTCAAACAATGAAAACCAAGTACCAGAAGGGCTGGATGGGCTCAGGTGACTGTGAATGGGATATGGAGTCTTTCGCTTTCATATCCAGCACAAGTTCATAGAGATGAAATGTAGTATCTGTTTGGGAAATACTCTGGTGATCACAATCCAGTTAATGGATGAGTGTGCATTTTGCCATATCAACCATTGCCATTTTCACTAGCTGGTGTCTGTGGAGAATGTGAGATTTCTACATTACTTTTATGAACTAGTACATGTGATTTGGTTTACCTGTTTAATCTTGTGCTGCTTGTTACCTGACTTAAACCAGTTAACCTTTTTCCAAAGAACTTTGCTGGGCTTTGGGAATAGATGATCAATGGATTAGTATGTCACATAGCACTGCGTGTGTTGGGTGAGCAGGCTATTAAGACTCATTGATATTTGAATAGATCTACCTGGGCAATACAATGGGTATGCTTAGATGTGGCCAAACCAAGAAAACTGATTCTGCCAAGTGGGCATTCCACGTTTCAGAGGAGAGGTGATGTGGAGGAGAGGAAGGATCCTGGACATAATAGAGCACTCTGACCAAATCCCAGAGAATTCTCCAGTGTGGTAAGGAAACAGAGGCAGTGAATGGCATATAGGTTTTTTATGTTTTGTCTGGATCTATGTATTTCTGTATAAAGTGATTAATTTTGCAAGTCTTTAGCCTTAAATGGAGTTTACCACCAGCTTTGGGCTGCATTCCCAAGTAACCCGACTCCAAGAAGACCTGGTCCTGGCGAGCAGGGGGCCGCTACCGGCCTCACACCGTCCAGGGGCCTTGAACTTAACAAGTACCGTAAGGGAAAGTTGAAAATAACTTTGAAGAGAGAGTTCGAGGCCCATGGATGGTGTGAGACAAACAGAGGCTATTAGCCATCCTGGCTAATAACCATTAATGGATTTAACCTCAATGAATTTAGCTAGTTCTCTTTTAAACCCTGTTATAGTCCTAGCCTTCACAAGCTCTTCAGGCAAGGAATTCCACAGGTTGACTGTGTGCTGTGTGAAGAAGAACTTCCTGAGTTTAAAACAAATAAAAGGAAGTTAAACGCACACTGGTTCAGCATGTGGAACCCAAACACAATAGCATGGTGCGAGTCCAGTAGGGGGAGCTCAACTAAGGCTGTGGCATTACTGCCACTCTCACTAATTGGTGTCTTTGTTGGTAGTATTGGTGAAGAAGCTTGTACTGGTGGTGTTTATACTGTACCTATTCTGTTCCTAAACAGAGGGCTGTAGTCTCAAGGGCTGTCATTCCAGTACCCATCAGATGTGTTATAGGGTGACCCAAACACAAGTGTCCTCCTGCAGCTGACCTCTGCAGTGCAGGTGTGGCCTGCTTCAATTTCCTTCATCACCTGTGCAAAGGAATATTGTGTCAGCAGCAAATTCAAATAGTTGTATTCGTGTTAAATACCAGAGTCTGCAGGTCCTCCCAAATTAAAACAAGCTTGCAACACAGCAGCTCTTCAATACCATTCAAAGGTCACCATTCCTAGCACACCCACCCAAGAGTCATTAACTACTCAGTAACAATTCCTTTAGCCCCTGTTCCAGGGCCCAACTCTCCAGGCCTCCTACCTGAGAGTACCAAGACTCCCATGAGTCTTCTCCCGTAGCCTCGAATTTGGCCTCCTGAGAGCGCTCTCTGTAGTGTCTCATTCCCCCTAGGCTTCCTCACAAGTCAGGTGAGTTCTACTGCTTCTTAGGGGAACTTCTGTCCAGAACCAATCCCTTGCTTCTGGGCCTGGCTTACATTGACCACACTGATGCTTTCCTTCATTCCTAGGAGCTTCTGCACAAGCCTTCCTGCAACTTGGTAGGGTTTCCCAGATTTAGCCAGTCCTCCCAATAACTTTCCACAAATGCATCACCAGCAGCTCAGTTACTACCCTCTTTTGGATCTTCTGCAACTCTTACCCCTTGGCAACTCTCTCTACTGCTTCTCTCTCCTCTGTTCTCAAGTAGCTCTCACCTGACCCCTCGCCCCTTCTCTTAAGCCCCATTGGGAGGCAGCTGATGAATCACAAGTGTGCTGCACCTAGCTCCCTCTTAAAGGGGCCAGTCACCCTGTGACAGACTACCGCAAAATTCTTAAACAAAAAAATTGGAGTGGGGGAGGTGGTATAGTCTACTGGGATGAGCATAGGAATTACTCATTTATTCCAATACCTATAATGGTGCGCATTGAACAGTCTCACCAGTTCTGCCACTTGCCTCATTGACATCTGGCACCCTTGAGTACTGGGTCTCTATTAAGGAGAGTGCCAATTGTACTGAATGATCTGACTCTGAAGTGAACATATGGCACTAGTAAACTGGATAACAGCACTAAACTCCTTCTTTTATCTACTGTAAAACAGAAGTAAAGCACAGGTCTCCCAAGGTGAAAGGCTAGTGTTTAATTCTTCTTACCAGCCACCATTGCTCTCTGCATTCATTATAGGATTATCACAATATCTTTAAGGGTCTGTAAGACTTCTCATTCTTTATAAATCAATGTGTAACATTCCAAAGGAAATTGGGTTTACTTTGAACTGCTAGACCATTAGAAAGTATTTCTTCTGCTAATCCTGGAAAATAAACTACATTCAAACTAATCTACTATTCAAGGACTGGTAATGGAAAACTGCACAAATGTAATTATGTCAATAATGAAAGTAGAAATGGAAACTCAATTCAGAACTATAACTTAGCTGAAACAGAAATGGTAAACTGAATAATGGGATCACTCAAACAAAATGGGATTATGGGAACACTGCTTTGTGATAGCATAATTCAGACTTCAAATATAACAAACTATGAGAAAATAGTCAAGGGCCTATGGTAGGAATCTGTACTTCCCTTAGGTTTGATGTCCAGTCTTGGGGCCAAATTAAGAAGTGAGTCGCTGGGGCTCTAATTTGGTGAATCTAATATTGGGAGGGTGTAGCCAGAAAAGCAACTAAATGTGTAAATTTAAAGTAGGAGTTGACCTACTTTAATGTCAGTTTTCTTGCACCTTTGACTCCTCAGTGTCAATTAAAGCATTAAACCTGTATGTTCATTTCTCATCCGTAAGGAGTCTAAGTAGGTCTGAAGGCCTGTGCGTTGTGTGTTTGGTTTGCTTTTTTCTCCTCTCATAGGACCAAATTCATCTCTCATTCCAAAGGGGAGTTCAGCACTGAGACATGATGCTTTATGCTACCTTTGTGGGACTGTTAGCGGAGACCAATTATCCAGTGCAGGTTAGAGTAGCCTGAGAGCTCCCTTAACTTGTGGCCAGTAGCCAACAACAATGGTGGGCTGATGTGCCAGCTGGGAATAGCCAGGGGTTAGAAATGACTGTCACACTACCTCCTTCCCTCAACATCCTCTTGTACTGTGGATTCCTCTGGGAAGCAGCATAGATCCAGCTGTACGATCCTACACCTGTTAGAAACTCTGCCTGCATTGGGTAGCAAGTGCAGCTGGCTTCTGGCTGCTTTGTGCTGGTGGAGCTGATCATTTAAATAATGCTGAATGAACGTGTGTGTGTGTGAGAGAGAGAGAGTCTGCTAAATGGGAAAGGATCTAGCAATTAGCAGTATTGCCCCCTTCGATCCATCTAGTAAAATAACCAATAGCCACTTCACATGTATAGCAGGGCTTCAATTCAGAGTCCCATTGGCATATGGTATCAATGGGGTAGTGACTGACTGGGGTCAGGAAGCTAAGGCAATGCTAACTATTGTATATGGATTAAGTGTAGCAGTAAAAACTGAAAACCTTGGGTCAAAGCAGGAGACTGAATTGAGATAGTGGAAAAAGTGCATTGAACTGTGAGGAAATATTTGACTGCCAGAGTTTATATGATGTCATAAATGCATCTGTCAGAACTCTGAGCAATTTGTTTTCATACTGCTGTAGGCTTCTGTGTCAAACTTCAGAAAATTAGCACACAAAAGCAACTTTATAGCATCTAAACAGACTTTATAGCATCTTTCACCAGAGAATTCTGAGCTGTTTTAATAGGCAGATAGGTGTATTTATTTATTTTTAAATCTCCAAATATTTCATTGGTAGGGGCTGCTGCCCAGGAGTTCTGTGAAGGACCCATAGCTCTGGAATTCACTCCCTGTTCCTCTTCCCAGAGTCTAATTAGTGCAGCTGCATGTGTCTGGTCCTAGAATTCCATCCCCTCACCCCCCTCATGGAAAGCTGCACTTCTGGAGCAAATACATGCCCCAGCACCTGGGAAGCATTTAATTTTAAAATACCTAAAAATAACATGACTGTTGTATTCCTGATCTGAAAGTACATTGTGTGACATGATAATTCCCCTGACTACCTCAGGAGGAAAATCTCTTCTATGATGGAATCTGAGGAGAAGAGTTTTTTCTCCTGAGATTTTTACTGCAGTTGAGATGTTTTTGGGCAACAATCGGGAGCAGCAGAGGCCCAGCAATGAGTCTCCTCTTTGGATTCCCTAACTGCTAAATCCACTTTATCCAGTTAGTTTTCCCTTAAGGAGTAGAGCTGAGGAGCAGCATGAAAGCTTTGAATTTAATGTGAAGTATGCTTTATCTGTGGGACATCTTGACGTTTCTCCTCTGTTTCTTGGGTATTTTCTTACATGTCCACATCTGGTAGCTTCCACTGCTATCTTGGTGTAATCACTTTTTACCTCAGAATGACCCTCAACTGTAAAGTCAAAAAGCTTAAGGCTTTGTTTGTGGGTTTTTCTGGAAAAGGATCTCTCTCTTAACCTTAACAAGGGAAGTTTTTCTTTTTAGTCTTCTGCTTTTTCCATATAGAGCCAAGGTACATTCCTGGTTGCTATTTTGCTGGTTATTTTCATCACCTGTATATGACAGTTTTTGATATACCGGATACTCCCTCCACACTCTGGGATTATCAGTTTCTCAATTCATTACACTTTTGAAGCATTATCATATCACCTTTTTGCTTTCCTCCTTTTAAAGTTCACTTTTATTATATTTTGTTAACCTCTTGTTGTGTGGGGCATTGTTTTAGGGAACAATAGAGAATGATGGAAGTCAAATTTGATTAGGCTGCAACTCTGGCAAAATCTGCTAATGAAAACCAAACAGAATGTTCCAGAATTCTAGCGGCAGCATGGAGAATGAGCAATATTTATCAACTACATAATACAATGGGATGCCACAAAAAGATCAGCATGAACAAAAGGCTTGGGAAGTCCCTCCAAATTACAGCTTTTAAAGGACCCAGAGGAGTTTGTCAGGCTGTGTGTGGTGCAAGACTAATCCTGTTTGTTGCAGGAACACATGTGAGTTCACCAGCAGCAGTTTTGTAGTCTTGAGCCTGATCACACAAGAGCATAATTATTGGACAAGTTATCATGTGTGCTGATATGACAGTTTATGTAGCTGCATCACAGGAAAATAATAGCTTTTCTGTCATTGTCTGAAATACTAAATTCATTTCTTAGTCAATGCAGAGTAGATTATGATTTTTAATAACAAGGAGAACCTAGTGTCAGATGCATCCTTCTGTATTTGCTAGGACTGGAAACTCAGATCCTTAATACTGAGATTATATTTAAACAAATGGAAAATATCCTAATCATGAAATTAGAGAATGTGAGTTCTTCAAAGCCAGAGGAGGTGTTTGTTTTGGAGTGATTGAGAGAGAGTATGAAATTGAAAGTATGGAAAGAATAGAAACCACAAGGAATAAATATTTTTTCCAGTTCTCCAAATGTATTCCCATTCAAGTCGTCATGATGACTGTTGGTGCGATGAATATGAATGACTTCACAGATTGTTAGGAAACAGAATGTAGTTACCCAGGCCATATCCTTCCTTTGCTATTCTTTCCCAAGCCCTCGAACTTGAGACCAGGAAGGGAATGTCTTGGTAGCATGACAGCTATATAGCATCTTTCACCAGAGAATTCTGAGCTGTTTTAATAGGCAGATAGGTGTATTTATTTATTTTTAAATCTCCTCATATTTCATTGGTAGGGGCTGCTGCCCAGGAGTTCTGTGAAGGACCCATAGCTCTGGAATTCACTCCCTGTTCCTCTTCCCAGTCCAAAGTAGCCTGAATCTGATGAACTTCAGGGTACACTTAAGAGATTCCTTTTCTTCTGGCATTTGAAAAGGGGGGGGGGGGGGGGGGGGGGAGCAGAAAGCGAAAAGGGGAAAATAATTGAAGGTATGTGTAGTGGGTTATCTTAAAATTGCTGCATAATTGTGGCTAGAACGTAGAGCTGGTATTATAAATCCAAATAAGTAATACAGATGGGGAAAACACCAGGAAACAGAGTTTAAGTAAGGCTTTAGAGGAGTCGCAACATCAGGAATAGAACATAGATCCCCTGCTCCAACTGCTCTGTCAAAATGTACTGCTGACTGTGACTTCTTGTTTCAGAGTAGCAGCCGTGTTAGTCTGTATCCTCAAAAAGAACAGAGTACTTGTGGCACCTTAGAGACTAACAAATTTATTTGAGCATAAGCTTTCATGGGCTACAGCCCACTTCTTCTGAAGAAGTGGTTTAAAGACCCCTATTGCCCATAGGTGCAACTCCTAGTGACATGATTGGATCAAGTTTTATATTGGGTTTCCATTTATAAAGGTATCAGAGGGGTAGCCGTGTTAGTTTGTAACATCTGTAATACCTTCTTCTGAAGTGATTATAACCATCTATGACTTACTAATGACAAACATGCTTATAATATCTATTTTAATTGTTTTAAGCCATTTACAAATGGAACTGTGATATACACATGAAACATCATTGTCATAGATCACAAGTCAAAGGTTCTATATTACTAGACTCATGAGTAAGTAAGATACGCTCCTTGTAAGTATGCCACACAAAACATAACTTGAGGTTGTCAAACTAAAGTTGACATAGCACAACTTTAGTGACATACTAAACCTGCTTTCTACTTGCATATGCAGCCAGTTAACTTATGGACTGTACAAGATCTGCTAATTATCAGTGCTTTCTTATGACTAAAATATAACTTGGCAGTTTTCTTTATCTGGCAGTTTCCTTCTCATTGTGATTCTGAAACTCTTTAATTTATAATCCAGCCCGATGATACGTACACAAACCTGCAATCTCTCTGCAAACAGAGGAACCACAATCTCAAATTACATTTGTTTTACCTAAAGGCTTATACTGAACTGAGTGCACACAAAAGATCCTCTGGGCTACATGCTACAAAAGTCTTATTGTCTCACAATTTAACAAATAGTTTGAGGGTATTGCAGAGATGAGTATTTTCTGAAAAGTGGTAAATAAACTATCTGGCTTCATTGAGGCATTATTTCTGATGTAGAAGGAGTACATATTTTCCAGAATACTAATATTTATATCTGCAATAAAAACAATCTGTTTTTTAGTCACTGTTGAGGTACCTAATTACTAAATAGGATTTGTCTTAAGTAATTTTGGTTTCAGTGTTTCGGTGCACAAGCTAACTTGGTAATTACTTTAACACTTGGCTTCTCTACGAGCGTTGCGCATGAGAAAATGCGAACAAGAATACTACTCTTTGTATCTCTCTCAAGCTCTTCATGTTGGACTATCAAAGCATTTTACAATTCTTAATGAGTTAAGCTCTCATGTAGCATAGGAAAGTATTATCACCATTTTACAGGTTAGGAAATTAAGGAATTCAGGGCACAATTCTTGAAGGTATTAAGTGCTGAAATATCTTTAAAATTTTGTTGCAGAGTCTAGGTGACTTGCTCAATATCACACAGGAAATCTGTGGCATAGTTACAAAACTGGAACTCCAGATTCTCAGTACTCTAACCACAATCCTTCCTCCTAATGTACACTATCTCTGTGTGTGTGTGGGGGGGGGGGGTGGAGGGAGGGGATGTTGGGGTGTTTTTAATGGTTGTATCCCCTTTCTTCCTCTTCTCTAAAAGGAAAGCCTCTGGATTGATAGGCAGGTTACAATTGCAAGTGGCATCAGAAGAAATAAAAGCTACTTTTAGTTTCCTTTAAATGAAGGAAATGGAATCCTGTTTATAGTCATGATCTTTAAAACCAAATCTCCCTACCCTACCATCAAAAAGTGTGAATGACATTAGCACTTATTACAGATGGGATAGTATTGAAATATCCATTAAATGTCAGTGCTCAGGCATAACTCCACAAATCCATTGCAACGCCAAACTTCCAGACTCCCTTATTTATTTATATTACAGGAGTGCATAGGGGACCCATTGTAGGCACTCTATATAGATACATAAGATACGGTCTCTGCCCCAAAGAGCTTACAATCCAAAAAGCAACGATGACAAAGGGTAGGTAAGGATTAACAGGCATATTGAAGTCAAGTGACCTGCTGTCTCAGTGACAGAACCCCATCTCCTGATTTTTAGTCCACTCTCTTATGCATGAGACCATACTGACAGACCACACTAGCTCTATCCAGTCAGGTACTGTACTATTACTGTACTGCAAGTAATTTACCCTCTTGCAGAGCTACAAGTAGTAAAATAATGCTGATTAGCTCTGGAGTGCTATATTAAATCGTAAAACAAAAAAAAATGCTGTTTACTCAGTCTAGTTAGCAGGAGGCTGTTGGAAGTCAAGTATCGTCTGACATCTAATACTGTGTTTAATACACACAGCAGGGTTAACATGGGGACATGCATTGAAAGCACCAAGGCACTCCACATAGTGCCCAGAGACAGATGAGCACAGATAGGATGGCAGTGGTCAGGGCCAAAAAGTTAATAGGAAAATTCCAGGTGCCACATTAAAGGAGCCCCTGCAAATCTGTAACCAAAGAGGAAATGGCTATTCAACAAGCAGTGACTTAAATACAGGAATCACTGACCTGTCATGCTGCAAAAAACACACTTCCTGAGATTCCACAATCAATAGCCACCGTGGAATCCATTTGCTGAAGGCTGTGGTAAATGGATTCTGGATCTTTCCACCAGAAAGACTCTGGAGTTCATGTACCAGGTATACCTGTCTACATGTATTATACTGCCATCAGAGCAGATTCCAGGTTACTGCACAATTTTTCCAATTCACTTGTTGGAAACAAGTTTGGAATGTGTTTCACATCACACAGGGATCCAAATGCATTCATGTGCTATTGCAATAATTCAAAACACACTCCCAGCTTCATAAGAGCAGCGCCTATAGCAATATTGAAGTTCAATTTAAATCTTTTCTGCATCATAAATGACTTGATCTTCTTCGTAGCTGAACAATTTCTTTTCTGTGGACTTGTGTGTCAGCTAGTTCCACAGGCACTGACATTTCTGCTATCTACTTAGAAAGTGACAACATCTCTACAAAGCCATTTTCACGATAATTCTGTATTTGAGTAGCTTCAGTTTGCTGACATCAAGACCAAGTGTTTAGCTCTGTAATTTTTTGCTCACGATATTAATTTTATAACACTAATATGTGCCCAGCCACAAGTGACGATGAATCAAATAAAGAGAGTTAATCCACCAATGATCTGGTTTCCACATATACCCCATTACCTTTTGTTGTTTCTCTCAATTTCAACAGTGCTGATAGTACATTCCATGTCTGAAACCGCAGAGCTTTGGCACTTTCAATTTTGCTCTCCTATCTTTTGTCAGAGAGGCTTTAATGTTTTCACACAGGATTTCAAACTGTCCACCTATTTGTTGAAGCTTCAATTATAGTGTATGTTTGCTGAAAACCAAAAAACGGTTTTGACCAATTTGAAGAATTTGCTTCATCACTCAATGCTAGATTTAAGGAATGGCATCTGCAAGGAAGAAAAAAAAGCCTTTTTGTTCTTTTGAATTGAATTTCCTTGCAGATCTTGATGCTATCTTCATGTTAATACTATTATTATAGCCAGTTCCCTGTAATTATTAAATGTTATACCATGGCTGGATAACTCCTGAAGTACCACCTCTGACAGAGCCTTTTTGGTAATTTCCTGCACATTCAAAATTATAGAAAGTGCTCTTCAGTGCTGACTTCTGTCTCTTGCATCTTAACATACCTCAAAATGACAGACATTTGTTCCTTGTGACTGATCTCCAAGTACAATCCAAAATAATGGAGTAATACATTATCTTATTTAGGCTGTTAATATTTGTACCTATTTTGAAGTTCTCAAAAGATATAATTTTGTATTGTATGGCTTAGTTCTTTACTAAAGATGCCATTACCTATCTTACATGTTCGTTCATCACAGGCTCAAATTTAGCCATTATCTCAAGTTGGCCTAAAATTTCCATTTCTACACTCATGAAGTTTTTCCACAAATCTATAAAATGCTAGGTTTCCTTCAGATAAGTGAAGAATGATAGCCATAGTTCTTTCAAATACACCTCACAAGTGTTGTCTCAATTTTTTTGAGCAATGATTGTGAAGTCTGCTCTATGGCAGATTCAATTTTCAGTTGTAGTTCCAATTCTCTCCACTTCCTGTTCACAATCAGAAATAGGTGGCTTTTCTCATGAGGTTTGAGGGTTTTTGTGTGTGTGGATACATTGCCATATTTGAAAACCACCATCAATGAGACTGCACTTACTGACACTAAATAATTTGGTAAAAAAATCAGAACATGGCTGTAGCGAGGGGAAGACTCACTGGCGCGGCACCTCCTGCTGGTCATCCTAGGAATTAGCTCTTCCAGCCCAGAACGCCCTCTGCAGGCCAGTGTCTCACCTGCTGCTGGCCCCTGTGTCCCTTCCGGATCCCGGTGCCCTTTTACGTCAGGGTTCTGCCCCCAGCAGTAACCCACAATCTGGGTCTCCCCACCCCGGGGAACCCCCAATCCTCTATCCCCACCTTGCCTCAATGGCTACTGACAGTCATCTAGCCCCCGCTTACTGGGGCAGACTGCAGTCTGTAAACCACTCATCGGCAGGGGGGTTAGGACTGCTGCCTTTGCCTATCTCTGGGCTGCCCCTCTGCAGCCCTAGGACCCTTTCATAGGCCGTTTTTCAGTTTTCTTTTGTTGTGACTTGGAAAACTTTTACCCTTCTCTTGCAACAGTGCCTGTTACACTATGGTTATTGTTGCTTTGTCATCTATGAATTTTGGACCATGTTGAAGGATCACTGACATTTTTAAAAGGGACACTAGAATTAATGGAATGTCTTCAGAGTGTGACTACTGTCTTCAACTTGCTGCGATATAGTGCCGTAACAGTCAGTGTTTCTTGCCCTTTATGTTCTTCATGCACCTCTAAGGTTTTTTTCTTGATTGGTTTCCTGGACTGATACGACATTTGAAGAGGTGCCAAGAGTCTCAAACCTCTCAAGTGCACCTTTGTCTCTTAATCTGATCCTTTTTCTTTTCCTTTTTCTCCCCGCCCCTGATATAAATTTTCTAAAACCTCTTGACATTTTATGGAATAGGGCCAGACTGTGCTTAGAGCTAGAGGGCAAAAATGAGGGAGAGGTGATGCATAGAGGGACAGATCCAGCCCTTTCACCCATCCCTCTTGTTTACTCTTTTTCATCACAATACAATAACAAGAGGACATTCAAATAAATTGAAAGGCAATATGTATACTGAATTGAAAGGGAACATTTTAGGATCCCAGTGGGGGAGCCCTGGCCCTCCCTAATTTAGTGATCTTGACTGGGGCCTCGGAGCATTGCAGTCCTTTTACATAAATAATAAAAATCCTTATTAAGTTTTGCTCTTTACAATCAAAGAGCATTCATACACACTCAAAAACAACAAGGAGTCTGGTGGCACCTTAAAGACTAACAGATTTATTTGGGCATAAGCTTTCGTGAGTAAAAACCTCACTTCTACGCATCCGAAGAAGTGAGGTTTTTACTCACGAAAGCTTATGCCCAAATAAATCTGTTAGTCTTTAAGGTGCCACCAGACTCCTTGTTGTTTTCGTAGATACAGACTAACACGGCTACCCCCTGATAAATGAAGGTAATACTCATTTATCAGGGGGTAGCCATGTTAGTCTGTATCTACAAAAACAACAAGGAGTCTGGTGGCACCTTAAAGACTAACAGATTTATTTGGGCATAAGCTTTCGTGAGTAAAAACCTCACTTCTACGCATCCGAAGAAGTGAGGTTTTTACTCACGAAAGCTTATGCCCAAATAAATCTGTTAGTCTTTAAGGTGCCACCAGACTCCTTGTTGTTTTTGTAGATACAGACTAACACGGCTACCCCCGATACTTCATACACACTGTGCACCTAAATTTTAAACACCACAATATGTAGCCACTGTGATGCAGAAAGGCAAAAGCACACCCCCATCAGAGACTATACCATCTCTAAGGAACAGAGTTGGGAGGCGGGGTCAGTGGGTTCCCAACCAGTCATGCCTAGGAAATGTACCATCTCTGTAGGGAAAACAGGTTGTCTAAGGAATTAATCCATGGTGTATCCTCTAATCTACAGTTGCACTTTAAGTGGGATTAGTGGTGGGGCGGGATAGCTCATTGGTTTGAGTATTGTCCTGATAAACTCAGGGTTATGAGTTCTATCCTTGAGGGGGCAATTTAGGGATCTGGGGCAAAAATCTGTCTGGGGATTGGTTCCCCTTTGAGCAGGGGGTTGGACTAGATGACCTCCTGAGGTCCCTTCTAACCCTGATATGCTATGATTCTAACTGTGCAAAGGGCCATGCAAATGCCACTTTTCCCATAATTGCACTACATTTAGTCTGCTCTGCATCTATTGAAATAGCCTTGAAACAACAGACTGGATCCAAGGTCCTCTGCAGCTACAGGGTTCACAGGCTGGATTGCTTTGGCATTGGTGATTAGTCTTGATATTTAGATTTTTAAAGAAAAAGAGATAGAAACTTTATATATAAAAAGCTGAGATTCTGCTTTATATTTCTAATTCACCTAAATTAGGGGTGAACAGGGCGTCAGGTTTTGCAGCCCTGCAAAGGCCAGCTCTGAGTATATGGTAACGTGGCTGCTTTGAACTTTTCTAAACCTAATGATTTTCTTTAGCAAGTGTTCCCTCCACCCCCCCATATACTTTGCACTCTTCAGATATTTTGGTTAGAAAGAAAGAATAGCCAGATGGACTGTCCCTTTTATACAATTACAGAGATTTAGGTGAAGCAACAATGACAAAGCAGGCTTGTTCAGAACATTAATTAAACCAACCTGGAGACCGGATTCCATAAAATGACAAGATTATGCAAGTCTTTTCTTTAAAACTTGAAATAAAGCCCTTATTTCTTTTGAAGTGATGCCCGATGATAAAAGGAAAAATGATCTTATAGCATTAGTGCTATGCCTGTTTGAAATCTTCACTTAACAGAAAAAATAAAGCTAAAATGAGATACCTAGGCCTTTAAAAATACCTATTGATAAAGAATTAATAAGCTAATACTTGTACAATTTGAACATGTACATGTGGGGTACCGCAGGGGTCTGTTTTGGGACCGGCGCTGTTCAATATCTTCATCAACGACTTAGATATTGGCATAGAAAGTACGCTTATTAAGTTTGTGGATGATACCAAACTGGAAGGGATTGCAACTGCTTTGGAGGACAGGGTCATAATTCAAAATGATCTGGACAAATTGGAGAAATGGTCTGAGTTAAACAGGATGAAGTTTAACAAAGACAAATGCAAAGTGCTCCACTTAGGAAGGAAAAATCAGTTTCACACATACAGAATGGGAAGAGACTGTCTAGGAAGGAGTACGGCAGAAAGGGATCTAGGGGTTATAGTGGACCACAAGCTAAATATGAGTCAACAGTGTGATGCTGTTGCAAAAAAAGCAAACATGATTCTGGGATGTATTAACAGGTGTGTTGTGAGCAAGACACAAGAAGTCATTCTTCCGCTCTACTCTGCTCTGGTTAGGCCTCAGCTGGAGTATTGTGTCCAGTTCTGGGCACCATATTTTAAAAAAGATGTGGAGAAATTGGAAAGGGTCCAGAGAAGAGCAACAAGAATGATTAAAGGTCTTGAGAACATGACCTATGAAGGAAGGCTGAAAGAATTGGGTTTGTTTAGTTTGGAAAAGAGAAGACTGAGAGGGGACATATCAGTTTTCAGGTATTTAAAAGGGTGTCATAAGGAGGAGGGAGAAAACTTGTTCACCTTAGCCTCTAAGGATAGAACCAGAAGCAATGGGTTTAAACTGCAGCAAGGGAGGTCTAGGTTGGACATTAGGAAAAAGTTCCTAACTGTCAGGGTGGTTAAACACTGGAATAAATTGCCTAGGGAGGTTGTGGAATCTCCATCTCTGGAGATATTTAAGAGTAGGTTAGATAAATGTCTATCAGGGATGGTCTAGACAGTATTTGGTCCTGCCATGCGGGCAGGGGACTGGACTCGATGACCTCTCGAGGTCCCTTCCAGTCCTAGAATCTATGAATCTGTCAGCCTGTGGCTGAAACGCAAAAGGGAACTCAATTCCTGGCTCTGCCACAGACTTCCTGGGTGACCTTGTGCAAGTCACTTAATTTCTCTTGGCCTTAATTTTCCATTTGTAAAACAGGAAGAATATTTTGCCCACCCATTATTTAACTTTTGCTAGATTGTAAGGTCTTCAGAGTGCAATTTTATCTTACTAGGCATATGTGAGGTGCCACGCATAATGGGGCCCTGACTTTTGACTGGGGACTTAACTTTACTACCCTGCTTTTCTAAAGTATGCTCTAGTTCAAACAAATTATTTCAGGGAAGTTCTATGGGTGGGTCAGAATTAGATGATCACAGTGCATTCTTCTAGCCTTAATCTTTGCTGAGGTGCCCCATTGGACTCAAAACTAAGAACATGTAAGTGTTGCAAGAGTGGGGCCTTAATTGATATTTTCATTCATAAATATATTGATATTTCCAGATTATGATAAATTGGGAAGAGCTGTGAATACCAATGAGAACAACAATAATACAAAGTGTGTGTGCATGGCACATCAGGAGCAGTTTGTCAACCCTACATGGCTGCTGTGCTGGGGCATTCAATCATCCTTTACAGGACCTATATACCACTGGAACAGTATAAAAGGCCACAGCAGGGCTCAGAATACAAACCATTGTGTTCAATTTTAGGTGTCTCATTATAAGACACCTTGGGACTTCAGAGAAGAGCAGCTGTGTGTGTGTCTACAGGGATTGATTTAGGAGATTATTGCAAGATTAAACTACATATAGTGTGGCTACGTAATAGTCAAAGCAAGATGTTCCAATGCACTAATATTTGCAGAGTGTAATCACTAACCCAAGTAGTACAGGGCGACTGCACAAGTACATGTGATGGGGTATGTACCCTAGGCAGGTAATGAAAGAATTAGCTGGAGATGGGGCAATTAATGTCCGGTGGGCTAGGCCCAATTGAAGATGAAGCCCAGCTGGGGTAGGAGCAGGGTGGTGAGCATATGGGGAGGAAGTCCAGATGAGAAGGAGGCTGCAGGAGGAGAACACTGCTGTCCCCTCTGGTTGCTGGAGTGGATGAAAGGCTTAAAGAGGGGCAGACCAAATGGCGCCCCAGGCCAGACGTGTCTTCAGAGCCCTCCACTCAATTTGTTAAACTTTTGAATACCTTAATTTTTTTTATTGCATTTGTAGCCCATTCCGTGACTTTGATGCACAATTTGCATGCATGATTTATCCCCATCATAGAAGACAATACATTTTTGCTAACAACAAAAACAGAACCCCTAGGTGGTTGCCTAGGTCACCTGCCCCTAAATCTGGTCTTGGGGGCAGATGTACACTAATCCCAGGAAAAGGTTGTGGGAAAGGGCCTGAAGGCGGACCAAGGTAGAAAAGTCCAGGAAGGCAGCATGGGGTCTGAGGGAGCAGACCTTTGCTGCTTGCCACAGGGTCCCTGGACTGTTGCCCAGAGAAGAGGAAGGGCCTAGATTTACCTACCAGTCACTGGAAAATATGGTGTGGAAACCCTCTGGAGACACAAAGGAGAGGACTATTGAGCTTAGAGCTGGGCCTCCAAGGAGAAAGCTCTGGGAGTCATTTGTTCCACAAGAGTAGGAGGTTAGCCCTGCAGAGCCTGGGGGGAAGGGGCGAAGAGTCTGGAGGAGTGAGCCCAGGCAGGGACTAGGAGTTATGTTTAGTGTACTGGACTCTGTTTACCTCAGAAGGTGTGGGACTAAACGTGAGCTGGCCAGAGGGCTAGGTCATGAGAGAAGGCAGACCACTGCCGGGCTAGAGGAGTTGTTGGTTCCTTTCCAACACTGCACTACCCTGTGCTCCATGGCAGTGATGTAGCAGTGAAAAAGTGTGTAAATTAACAAACTAAACTCCATAATACCCAAGTGAGAAGTGGGCAAAGTCCATTTACCCTCAAGTACATGGCTGCTCCATGGGTTAGGGTAAAATGGGTGTGGAGCCACAACACCACCCTTTCCCCACACATACTGGGTACACCATAGGGGGCTGGATGGGGAAGGGCATAGAACAGTCCCTGAGCTTAGAAACTTAGAAACTTAGAAATTGAGGATGATATTGTGATACCTTGATATTTTTCACAGAATGTAGGGACAGTCTAATGTCTATTCAGCAGAAGAGTAATACATTGTTCTCTGGTCATGTGTAAGGGATCACAGGGAAATGTAGCATTCTCTGTTGCTTACCAGACCACTGCTCTTTCTAGCTTCACAAGCAAACGTCCTACCACTGAAAGTTCTGAAACCTGGATGTCTAACTGTTCCCAGGATCCTCTGTGGATTAACCTATTAAATGCTGCATATGGAAGGCCCTTCCATTTGACTCGTTGCATGGGAAATGTCATAGCCATCCATTGCATTCTGTTCAGTTTTGCAATCTTTGAGGAATACTGTGAAATACCAGGCAATAAAAAGTCCACTAATGAAAAACGGCAGGTAGGATCACTACTTATGAAATAATAATTGCAATGAACATATTACAGTATGTCTACCAGAAGTTACAACAAAGATACTGAAATTAATGCAGTACTGTGAAGTTTTAAGGTCCCAAATCTGTGATATCCCTCAACCTGGTAGATACAGAACTAGAGAACGGTTTCTGAATGCTGAACATATTAGCCTAGATTCTGCTCTTGTAAAGCCAGAAACATTCCAAATGCTTCAGTGAAGTTACTGGTGTGAAACCAGGGTGTGATCAGAACCAGGCCTCTAGTGCTGATTTTAATTCCCCACTAACAGTCTCCTCCCCTCCCCACCACATAAGAGCTACTAACTTTGTAAGGCTTATTAAAACAATGTTGTTTATACTTCTGCCTCCAACAGCAGAAAATGGGGGTAAGGGCAGGAGGTATTCATAGCACTGTCACCATCCATCATAGTGGCACATGGACAGCCTAACATGATCAGGCAGTGTGTGCACATCTGTATCCTTTTATCAATGGGTATCATTAAGGTGCTGTACAAGTTGAAGTTGTTGCTGACAAAACTTGCCCCCATGTTAATTTCCACTACATTCAAAAGAGTGGGGAAAATAAATGTTTGCCATGTGGATAATGACAAAATCATTAGGGAAAATTAGACTGAAAGTGTTAATTTACAGTGGCCTGTTTGACGTATGTCTGTAAATCATGTATTTGGCCTTTACAATCCAACAATTTGTTGGCAGTTTTGTTTTGGGTTTGTTGACATTTTCCCACAACTATTAGACTTACAAGTCTGTTCACATCTGGTATTTTTGTTAGTCAAGTTATCTAACCTAGACATAAAACAAATTGGTGTCCAAATATCTTTGCCATGTATGATCTTGTCTAGTGTACTAGAAAACGTATCCTTGATTGCTTTTGTTTTCTGGATTTATTATTCCAAGCAATTCACATTTTGCTAGCTCTACACTTGTACATGAAGTCTGGGAAGTTTTAAAGGATTTGTTTAAGCATGTGTTCTAGAGTAGGGAGACCAAGGATCGGCAAGACAGTCCTGTGAAACATTTATGACGACATCTTAATCCATGATTTCCTGTGCTGGGTGCCTCAGGCCCAAGAATGAGTTAAGGGCAGGTGGCAGAGGGCAAGAGCAGATCAGGAATTTTCCAACTGTTTTTTTTTGTTTGTTTGAAAATGCAGATTCTTCAAAACCGAAACTTTTTGCAACAAAGTGGTAAATTTTGACTAATTTCTTGACTCAAATTTTTGAAATTGCTAAAACCATTTCATTTCAATGTTTTCAGAATTAAAAATTCCAGTTTTCCAGTTTAAATCAAGTTTTTTATTTAGCATTATAAACTAATTATAATGGTAAAGTTAATCAAAACAAAATTTTTCAAAATTATTTAAACATTTCATTGGACCCTGAACCAATCGTGTTTTTATTTATTAACAAAAATTTGAGATTTTGACCTCTCATCCTGATTTGGGAAGGGAAACTTTTTGAAAGGGATAGCTAAGTGGTTTGAGCATTGGCATGCTAAACCCAGGGTTGTGAGTTCAGTCCTTGAGGGAGCCACTTAGGGATCTGAGGCAAAATCAGTACTTGGTCCTGCTAGTGAAGGCAGGGGGCTGGATTTGATGACCTTTCAAGGTCCCTTCCAGTTCTAGGAGATAGGATATCTCCATTTAAAAAAAAAAACTCCAATATTTGCAGAACAGAAAACCCTTTTCCTGTCCAGGCTTAAGTGGGACCAGCATCAGAGGTGAGATTCCTGCTGCAACAGAAATTGGAAAGCAGACTGTCCTAACTATCTTTTCTATGAATTGTGGAGGTAATAGGCTAAAGCCTAAATATAGAAGGAGCAAGGTAGCATGATGCCCCTGGAGCAGGAGAGGGGGCCTGCTGGCCAGGTCTAAGAAATTGGAGAGGGAGTGTTTCATATCATTGTCCATCCACCCACTCACAAGAGGGCTCTCAGGCCCTGTTCAAAGGAAGAAAAAGTTCCTTCAGGAAGGAAGTGGCAAAATTCACCAGTTCTGTCTTAATTAACCTGGCAGATTGTACTGTGTTTACTTTGCAATCCCAGAAACACTAAACAAACCTCAAAGACCCCAAATTCCAAGCAAACCTCCATGGGCTGCAAACCTGGCTGAATTGAACTGACCAGTTTAGGTTAATGAAATCTCTGCAAGCCATAGCTGACAGATTGTATACATCCCAAATCACCAATGAAAGTAAAGCATGCAGAGCTGAGTAAAGTATGACAGAATATAAAAATCCCAGGGTTCTGTCCTATAGATGTCTATCAGTAATTCCTCTACCAACATGACTCCACTAAGACTAATTCTATCCTGTCAACACAAACTTGTACAAGGTAGTTCACTTGAATCAAATTGGTATTTCATTATGCATATTCTGAGCTGTGAAAATAGCTGAGAAATATATTCACCTTTCTAAACTAAGGGCTAAAAACTGCCCTGAGACACTCACATTCTTTACACTGAATTCAGTGGAGACCCACACTTGCACGTGCCACTCCCCCTCCTCCCCCACTCAAACAAAGGTAGAATTTGACCTTGGCTTACTTGCTTTTGTGATGGTTTCAATCGACTTGAAGGAAAGCCCTTGCATCTCTGAATCCAAATATTGCAAATTGTAGACAGGAACAAAGCATGTTCAGTGCCAGCATGGATGTAGCTGAGCAGAACTCAATCACATTTTCTGAAGCAGCGTTGACCGTGGGCTTGTCCTGTATACATTTCAGCACTCGTTCAGCTTCAGCTCTTGCTGATAACCATGAGGGAACCACTGAACATATTCTGGCCATGCCTTCATTTGCAACTAAATCCTATTCAGCTGCACTCATTCACAACTCCTTTTGTCAGTAATGGAGCAAATTTTATAATGTAGACAAGGTCTAAGACTGTGCACCTACACAGAGAAAAATAATTTCCTTTCCTGTTATACACTGGGTATGACCTTTTTATTATGTTGCTTACTATTCCATTTACTAACAGTTAAGTGCCTGGGTCAGCAAATTCTCAAATTTTGTTCAATTTAAGAGTTAGATGCTATAGGATTTCACTCCCAATCATCTTGTGAACACTAGAGGGGCTCACATTAACTAAATAAAAGGTCTTTAATTGGGTACTTCATTCATAAAACATGATGCAGAATATAATAAACTCTAAAAAATGCTTTGTCCCAAACAGCAATCTTCTCTATAAGAGCTTATAGGTACCATAGCATTCAGTTACAGTCATTCACTTTGTGGGTATAAAGTTGCCCATGACGGAAAACTGTATCTGCTTGGATGTCGCAACTGATTTCTTTCTTACAGGGCAAAAATAAGTTTACAGTAGCCAACCTTAAGGTAGTTCAAATGCTTTAAGTCTTCTGCTTACTGAAGCTTCCCAAATGCAAGTTCATCGTAGCCTATCCTGTTTTATGGCATTATACTAAGCAGGATTTCTGGCTACTTTAGGGCATGCCCAAGCCTTGATACTCAGAAATAATGCCTGCCTGACAGCCGAGCACTTCATTAATTCAGCTGCTCTAATTTCATGGGATTTGTGAGGTTAAGCAGACTTGTTATCAGTGAATTCTGGGTGGAAAAGACAGTAACTTGTTTAGAAATCTTCAGGCATGGGGGTATCCAGTCTTACTGTAGTATTTTGTTACCTGCCCATCTATCCCACATGGACTCGGGTAGTTGGCTAATTTTTTATTCTAATATAAGCAAAAATCTTATTGAAATGGAGTTATGATGAGGTGAAAATGGATTTGTGACGATGACTCTGGACCAAATCCTGCCCTCACACTCTCCCTGCAAACTCTATTAACTATAGGAGTTTGCACAGGGTCTAAGTCAGTGCAGGCTTGCTCCTGTGTCTATAGGGCATGGTGTTGACATGCTTCTGTGAATCTGTAGCCCATGTACTGTGTTAATCTGTAAAACTACAAATGAAAAATAGGCATTTAAGTATATGTATCCAAAAGGCCAGAAAAGAAGAAGCTAACGGTTAATGTTAACCCTCAAGAGGCATGCTTTGCAAGCCAAAGGAACCACAGTGGTATGCTGCAGGGGCTCTCAGACCCCCTTAGTAAAATTAAAAATGAAGGGAGGGCTGCAGGGATTTCACTGCCTCTGATGGAATTCACCGTCCTCTAGATGCTGCTAAATCATCCCTGTCAGAGAGCTCAGCCCTGAAGCTCAGAAAAAGAATTTTTTTTTCTTTTGCTCTTGGAATGAGCTAGTTTACATCAAATGTCAGAGTATCCTTAAAATCCTAGATGAAGTACCCCCAGGCTCTCTGCTTTTCTGATCCTGACTAATACATTTAGATGAATACTGATTCAGGATCAACATTCATCTATAACAGGCTCTTTAAAGGGCAAATATTGCAGTTGTTGGGGACTTCATTCCTATTAAAGCTGCATTAAATCCCTTTAAAGTTAATAGGACCTTTGACCAAAGACTGCAGGATTGACTCTAAATAGTTAATGTTACTTGTTTGAAAATAAATATTGTTAACTACTTAAGAGGCTGCCATGCTTCATAAATTAGAGGCAATGCCATCTAAAGTTGGGGTTTCTTAACAGTTTCCTTTATAAGACCCTGTTCTCAGTGATTTGTAACTTTAACTAGCACGGGCAAATTCTGAATTCAAGCATTTTCTAAAGTTTGATTGCTTGACTTTTGCAACGTACGTATAAGTAAAATATAGCATATGGTGGAGCCATTCCTGGTATCAAAAATGTTATGACTTAAACCAGAAATCCTGTTTTTTTTTAATTGATTTACTCTTCTTTCTGATTTCATGAACTTTGTACATATTTAACGGAGTATAAAATGCCCCCTGGAGTCTTCATGTAGAGAACCCAATTCTGCTATACATGAAGAGCTCTCTAATTTGATATCTGAAGTAATTTGGCTTTTGTTGGTGGTAATATTCAAATAGTACTGTCAGTGTTTCCTTGTGACTGGAGAGGCTAGACAGGTGGGGGTGGGGGAAATATATCAGAATTTGACACTTTATAGAAAGGAATGACAGAGTCCTAAATTGTGTGGAAAAGATGTACCAAAACGTACTTTGCAAAAGTGTAACACCCCAGTAAGTGTAGCTGAGTCTGCAGTCTGAACAGCAGACGGAGGGTGTCGGCTGATCCAAATGAGAGAGGGTTTTCTAAATGCAATACAAATTTAAATCTGCTGGAAATGCAGCACTCTGATAGGTAAATATCTACAGGACAGGATAAACTGAAACAGAAATGCTAAGTGACTTTCACAAGGCCAATGAAGGGATTTAGTGACTGGACTGGGACTAGAACTCAGTAGTTCCTGCCTCGTCCTGAGCTCAATTGAAAAGACCATGGTCCTGTTTCTGAAGTACAGTGAACTTATAGAATATGCTTCATGATAAAAACCTAGAAGTTAGCCTTGGATTGAGCATCTCCTGCACAGCTGCTAGAAGGATGGTAAGGAAGGCCCCCGAGTGGTGGCCTTGACTCCTGATGCAGCAAGATACTTCACCATGTGCTTATGTACCTTGCTGAACTGGGCCTTAAAATGCCTTCCCCACAGAAGAGCATAGGTGTGGAAAGGGAAATGGGGAAAACTGTCATATCCCTGCTGCTGATCCCTGCTCCTGAACTTCTTCTATCTGTCCCTGTTCTACTCCTAGCCACAAGCCTGCACTCCTCAGGCACAGCAGAACTGCACTGATTCTGTATCTTCACCCATTTGGAGGGACTAGGATTTGTTCCAAAATGAACAAACTTTTAGCTACAAGGAAAAAGTCCTCTCTCAAGGCAAAAAGTGGTTTTTGGTTGGTGGTTTGTTTTGGGTTGATTGTTTTTTGTTTTTTGGTTATTTTTTTTTTTTTTGGTCCCAAAGATGCAGTAACTGGGTGAAATTCTCTGAGGATTGAATAAACTACCGAATCAAAGCACAAAGATCCCAACTGACAAGACCGCAGATGAGCAAATATTCTGTAATTTCTCCCTACCAACTCCATGGTAGGCTTTTGATGCAAGAAAAAGAACATTTAAAACATTAACTAGGCTTCCTAATCCTAAGAAGTATTATCTTGTGTGAGGGCCTCAGTAGCATGGCTCTCATGGGCACAGCAAAAGCTGTTAACCGGTTTCCTTTGGAACTGCAGTAATCCCCACTAATATATAAAATCAAGGAATTGAAATGATTATCCTGGAATGTCAGAAACTATGGACCTGCTCCTGTGGAAATCAATAGGAACAGGATCATATCCTGTGTGGGAGTGGGACTACCCCAAAATATACATACAAAGAAGGGATCATCAGGGAGGCAATCTGTTTTCACATCATAGGTTCCATTTATTAAAGTATCTTACAGGACTTCTGAGATCAGATCAGTCTTTATATTTAGCAAAGTGCTACCTTGATAGTACTGAGACTGGCACATAAGAATAGCCATAGTATGTCAGGCCAATAGTCCATCTAGCTAAGTATCCCATCTTCTGACAGTGGCCAGTGCCAGATGCTTCAGAGGGGATGAACAGAACAGGGCAATTATTGAGTGATTCATCCCATCCTAAGTTCTGGTAGTCAGAGGCTTAGGGACACCCGGAGCATGGAGCTGTCTCTGTCCACGTTGGCTAATATCCCCCATGAATTTATCTAATTCCTTTTTGAACCCATCTATAGTTTTGCTCTTCAAACATCCCCTGGCAATGAGTTCCACGTGTTGACTCGCTGTGCATTGTGTGAAGAAGTACTTTCTTATGTATGTTTTTAAATCTGCTGCCTATTAATTTCATTGGGTGATCCCTGGGTCTTGTGTTGTGTGAAGGGGTAAATAACACTTTTTCTCCACAGCATTTAAGATTTTATAGCCCTCTCTCCTATCTCCCCTCAGTCTAAGGTCTGAGAAAAGTCTAAGAAAAGATTAGCTCTTTTCTAAGCTAATTTCTCCTCATATGGAAGCTGGTCCATACCCTATTTTTTTTGCTCTTCTCTGTGTCTTTTCCAATTATAGTATATCTTTTTTGAGAGAGGGTGACCAGAACTGCATGCAGTATTCAAGGTGGGGGTATATCATGGATTTATATAGTGGCATTATGATACTTTCTATCTTATCTATCCCTTTCCTAATGGTTCCTGGCATTGTTAGCTTTTTTGACTGATGCTGCACATTGAGCAGATGTTTTGCAAGAACTATCCACAATGACTCCAAGGTCTTTCTTGAGTGGTAACAACTAACTTAGAACCCATCATTTTGTACATATAGTTGGATTGTTTTCTAATGTGCATTACTTTGCACTTGTCAGCATTGAATTTCATCTGCCATTTTCTTGCCTAATCATCCAGTTTAGTGAGATCCCTTTCTTACTCTTTGCAGTCAGCTTTGAACTTAACTATCTTGAGTATTTTTGTATTGTTGGCAAACTTTGCCACATCACTGTTCACCCCCTTTTCTAGGTTATTGTATGAATATGTTGAACAATACTGGTCCCAGTACATATCCTTGGGGAACCCTGCTATTGGGGAACCTCTCTTCACTGTGAAAATTGACCATTTATTCCTATCTTTTGTCTCCTATCTCTAACCAGTTACTGACCCATGAGAGGACTTCCTTCTTATCCCATGACAGCTTACTTTGCTTAATAGTCTTTGGTGAGGGACCTTGTCAAAGGCTTTCTGAAAGTCCAAGTACACTGTATCCACTGGATCACCTTTGTCCACTTGCTTGTTTACTCCCTCAAAGAATTCTAATAGATTGGTGAGGCATGATTTCCCTTTACAAAAGCTGTGTTGACTGACTCTTCCCCAACATATGTTCATCTATATGGCAGATAATTCTGTCCTTTACTATAGTTTCAACCAATTTGCCTGATACTGAAGTTACACTTACTGGCCAGTAATTGCTAGGCTCACCTCTAGAGCAGTTTTCAAAAATTAGCATTACATTAGCTATCCTCCAGTCACCTGGTACAGAGGCTGATTTAAGTGATAGGTTACACGTCACAGTTAATAATTCTGCAATTTCATATTTGAGTTCCTTCAGAACACATAAGTGAATACCATCTGGTCCTGGTGACTTTTACTGTTTAATTTATCAGTTGGTTCCAAAATTTTACCCTATGGCCTTGTGTTGACCATCTTCTAGGTGGAATTCACCCTTCTATATGTACCAGAGTATGTGATGTTTTGGTTGTATAACAGTAAAAATACATTCAGTAACAGATCAAGGCAGACACACTGACTAACATGACTTCAAAGGGGTCACACTGTGTCTACACTATGCGCTAAATGGTGTTTCAAAGAGTTTCAGTTAACTGATTTTTTAAAACCATCTTTTTCCCAGTCTAGATAAGTTCATACACTTATGCAAAATAGATGTGAAATGCTACCATCAAAGTAGGTCTGGTATACATGCAACTTCAACCATTTTAGCAAAAATGGATTTCAAAATCAGTTCAGCTAAGGTGGTACAAACCTCTGTCTGCATGTGCTTATCAGTTTACAATTGGTTTAAATTGATTTTGCTTAATTTGGAAATTTACCAAATGAACCAAATTGCTACAAGCCAGTTGCAAACCTATTTAAAGCTATTCACACAGGGATTTGCAACAGGTTAGCTAAAATTGGTTTTAAAAGTGATTTTAGTTAAACTGGTGTGTTTTGCTTATGTAGACAGGGCTTAAGAGTGGAGAATTTCTATACCCACTTTATACACTCTGCACAGGCATTGATGACTACACAAAAGGCAAAGCAGAGCAAGAACTACTATGCATACTGGCAATTTTCAGACTGCCCACAATGAATATTTCAAAAGCATGTATAGATTACATATGTCTGCAGTCTGGACCCTCCAGAGAGACCATTTGCCAAGTCTGGAAGTAGAAAGTATGCCTTATGTTTTAATAAAGTTAATCTTAATGATAACATGCCTTTAATGGTTTTCTTAAAAAGTCAAATGTAAATGGTAAACTTAGGAAAAAACTTTAAGCATTTGCTTCCTCCTGACTTCTAAGTTCAAATCTTCTTTTTGATAAAGAAATATTTTATTGTTTCAGGGACTGAACACCCAGAACAAAGCCCTGAATCATGTTTTCCCACAATAAGTAAGGAATTACTGATTGAGAGCAACAAGACACTGTAAAATAAAGTTTGAGCCTCTGCTGCTAAAACCCCTGGGTCTATTTAGCATAGTAGGATTTAATTTTAAAGAGAATCTGGTAAAGAGATTATATTCCCATTGGTATTGTCTCAGATCTTTAAAGGCAGCTCTATACATACTCTCTGGTTCCCCCCTGCTGGCTAAAGAGACCACAAAATGAGTCTGGCTATTGCAGCTTGTTTAGCTGCAGTATTGGCTTTCTCATTCCCATATTGCAACAACATCAGGGACCCAGGCAATTTAGTAGGTAAATCATGCCTTTTGGCTCTCGTTGTGTTTGATATTGAACTAGAAGTCACTGCATGTGTTCTGGATCTTACCTGTGTGTCTATTTGCCTTTTTTTCTTCTGGACTTCCCATCATCTAGAATAGGTAGGGAGCATCTTGACCTACAACCACTTTTTTTGTTAATGGATGATGAATGAGCACACTAGGAGAGATACCCAAAGCTAAGCAAAGGGACATGCCTTTGTAATGGCTCTCATGAAGGTATGTGTAAACAAGGAGAAGAAGGGAAATGGAGTTATAACTTGAAGTATTTTCACTCCCCTGCTTCTTAAGGAAGAAATGGGTTCTTAAAAGTTTTACTCTTTGACACCCCACTTTTCTTTTCTTTTAATTTCCAGAGCAAAGCTGTCTGTTTTATTTTCTCTTTTGACACCATCACCTTGCTATTCGTTGAAGCAAATAGAGAGGAAAAAGCTCTTTCTGTAGGCCACACCACGCTATCTTCTTTCAGGATCTTTCCTTTGTTTCCTGTGTTTCGTGCACTGCATGCTGGGTAGTATGAGAGGCCTTCATGCATGTAAAACAAAAATTGGCTCTTTATTAGAGCACTGTTTACAGAGATGCTGCAACTACAACTAGCATTCAAGTTTGGTGTACAGACTAGCTTCTGGGTGCCTTCTCCAAACTCTTTCCTTCTGCAACCTGTGCTCCTCCCTCCAACTTCTATATAGCTTGTTACATTATACTGTCAATAAGACTACCACCTAACTTCTTCACTCAACCATATCTTCAAAATTGCTGTCATTTTTCCTCACACTGCCTCTTCACCTTTTCTTCCTGAGGCAAACCAATAATTTCCAAATAGTTCTGAAATTCTCCAGAGTCCATTCCTTGCTTCCCTGTGAAAGATTGCATTACCAGATTGTCACTAGAACATAGTTGAACTAACACTTTAAAAAACAAAAAAACAAATTCTGGCTGTCACATTCTTGAAGCTACATGAATCAGTCAGTGAGAACTAAGAAATGTTTCTTTAAAAACCAAACCTTAAGGCACTACAGAAAATTCCCTGATATCACAATGTTCTTAGATTAAGAGTTCATACCTTTTGGAGATAAATACTGCAGGAAAAAAACCATTCCAAAGTACAGTGATCTCATTGAAGGAAAAATATTTTAAGGTCACCCAGATCTTCAAATAATGGCTGACTTACTTTCTTTAGCTGCACAGAGGACAGTTTGCAATTAAAAGAAATGTTGCAAGTATACAAAGACAGTTAGACTTGTGAATCTGTATCTGTGATTTGCTTGTGTGATAAACAGAACTGATATTGACATACAGTACCACAGATTTCCTGCTAGCACAGGTGCAAATGTTAAAAATACATGAATCACAAAGTAAGTCTCAATATTTTTCGCTGTTACCCATTATAATTGTAGGTAAATGTAAAAAGACTGATACACGTAATTTGTTTGCTTTGTTTGTACAGAATTTTGTGCCATAGAAAACAGCTTTGTAACATTTACAAGTGTCACTTTTTGCCTTGTGGTGGGTGTTATCGATACAGTAATGCAACTGAGAAATGTCACTTTTTGGAAAAGGAGCATCAGCACCCTTTCTGTTACCTTCATAGCATGTAAGTAATAGCACAGTTTTCTTCCAATACTGGGACTATCATGTAGTGCAGTTTGGAGATGGTGCATCATATCTGTGCACATAAATTTAGGACTAGCAACCATTTATAGATTAATTGGTTCTAAGGCCAACATGGGACCACCTGTGATCATCTAGCTTGACCTGTATTACACAGGCCATGGAACTTCCCCCAAATAACTCTTAGAGTACATCTTTTTAGGAAAACATCCCAGTGATGGAAAATCCCCATTCACCTTAGTAAATTGTTCCAGTGGTTAATTACCCTCACTGTCAAAAATGTGTGCCTTATTTCCAGCCTGAATTTGTCTAGCTTTGACTTCTGCCCATTTGCTAGTGTTATACCTTTCTCTGCTAGATTGAAGAGTACGTTATTAAATACTTGTTCATCATGCAGATCTTTTTGATTGTAGACAAGTCACCCCTCAACCTTCTCCTTAAGGGAAATAGATTGAGCTGCTTGAGTCTCGCTATAAGGTACGTTTTCTAATCCTTTAGTCGTTCTCGTAGCTCTTCTCCGAGCCCTTTCCAGTTTATCAAAATCCTTCTTGAATTGTGGGCACTAGAACTGGACACAGTATTCCAGCAGCAGCTGCACCTGTGCCAAATAAAGAAGTAAATAAATCTTTCTACTCTTATTCAAGATTCCCATGTTTATGCATCCCAGGATTGCATTAGCATTTTTTTTACCACAGCATGACACTGAGCTCATGTTCAGATGATTTATCCACCACAACCCCCAAATCTTTTTCAGAGTTGTTGTTTCCCAGGACAGAGTTCCTTTCTTTGTTCCTAGATGTATACATTTAGCCATATTAAACTGCACATTATTTGCTTGTGCCCATTTTACCATGCAATCCAGATTGTTTTGTATCAGTGACCTGTCCCCTTCTCCCCCACGTTATTTGCCACTCCCCCAATTTTTGTGTCCTCTGCAAATTTTTTCAGTGATGATTTTATATTTTCTTCCAGGTCATTGATAAAAATGTTCAATAGCTTGCCTTAGGGCTAAGAATCGATCCCTGAGGGACACTACTGAAACTGTCCACTTGATGACCATTCTCCATTTACCATTACATTATGAGATATATCAGCCAGTTTTCAATCCATTTAACATGTGCAATGTTAGTTTTATATTCTTGTTTTTTAATCAAAATGTCACGTGGTACCATGTCAAACACCATTACATCAACACTATTATCTTTTATCAACCTAACTTTTCTCATAAAAAAAAATCAAGTTAGTTTGACAAGATCCATTTTCCATAAAGCCATGTTGATTTGCATTAATTACATTACTCTCCTTTAATTCTTTATTCATCAAGTCCCATATCAGACCCTCGTTATCTTGCCACCAAGGCTGTTTAAGAATTACTTTACCATGACACGTGGGACTGAAATCTCTGTTGCCATGCATTAGCTCTGCTGTTGATACTGTGGCAAAGCAAATTTATTTATGCAGTCTTAGTGGTGAACATGTTGTTTATCATCTGTATACATAAAGTGATAAGCCCTGGTTTTACTGGGACAGTGCCAGTTTTTCATATTATGTCCTATCTTTTCATTTCATCAGTGAAAATATTTTGTTTTTATAACTACAAAAGGAATGTTCAAGATGTATTGCTACACCAAGTAGAATTTGCTCTCTGTTTACAACAGTTCAAGCGTTCAGTGTGATGAACGATGTTTGTAGCGAAGAGACTTCAAATGAGTACAGGTATCATCAAAGCTGTTCTTATGCTCAGCATGAACGTTAATGACACTTGTTTCATGAAAAACTCTTTCTGAATATTAAAGAGTGGAGGTTTTTTCCGGTTAAAGAAATGTGCAGATGCTGCCACTGAGTCAGAATCCGGCAGTAGCAAGACCAGAACAATTTTTTAAGTGTAATTTTGTTTCTTGTATGACTGTGACCCTGACAAATGTCTCCAAAAAGTGTCCCATTTTGAAAACACATTCACCTTCTTTATACTGTGATTATCTACCTGCTTGCTCCCAAAAGGAGTATTAATGTGGTGGCTGCCATTGTGGCTAGCCCTGAGGTTTAGACTGGGGACTTCTAGAGCCAAATTTACTGCTGGAGGGTGGGGGATCAGACTCTTGCGCAAAGAGCTGTAAGAGACCTATATCCTCTGGATCAGGCACAGTGGGGAATGTATGTAAAGTTCTCTCCTTTCACCCTCTTTATCCAGCATTGGCTCTAATTCAGGAAAGCAAGTGCTGAGTATTTTGCTGTATTGGGTCTACTGTTGAAAAACACTTAAGATGGAAAAATGGATCATGATTTACTACCTAATCTGTGGATACTATAGTTTTCATCATTGCTTTATTAGAAATTCAGGACCCAATCATGGAAACACGTATGAACTGGAGAAACTTTACTTGTGTGGTTAGTACTGTTCTTGTGAATGAGACTGTGTGCATCAATAAAGTTACTCAAACAAGTAAGAGTTTACAGATTCGGGCTTCTAGAAGATTCTTTCTTCCTAAGACGTTTGTGCTTTTATAGCAAGTTATCCTATATTCAGCTTCACATCCGTTGTGATGTTGTGGGCCTGAGAGACTCTCATGCATTCTTACCAGCCCCTTGTTAAAATTCTGCCACCAAACTGAAGGGCAGGTTGGAATGATTTCTCTGCTTTGATGAAGTTCATTCCTCTATGGATACTACTAAACTTCACCTGCCAGAAATGACTTAGTCCTGAAGCTCTTAAAAGGCACACTTGTTTCCTTTTTGGATCAGGCTGTACCAAACGACCGGTATTTGCAAAAAATATCCTGTGGGTGGCTTTTATTTCTACTCCCTCTTCAAAGTACCCAAGTTGAACACTGTATTCCACTATCAATACATTCAGTATAGTTTTCAGGAACAAGGTAGGACAGTGATGGGCTACAGGTGGCCTGCAGGCCATATGCAGCCCACGAGGGTAACCTGCTGGTGGGCCACCAGACAGTTTATTTACATTTGCACGGCTGCCCGCAACACCCAGTGGCTGCGGTTCGCCGTTCCTGGACAATGGGAGCTGCGGGAAGCAACACGGGCCTCAGGGACGTGCTGGCCACCACTTCCCACAGCTCCCATTGTCTCTGGTGGCCTACCAGCAGATTACCTGGATGGGCCGCAGGTTGCTCACCACTGATGTAGAATCATATGTCACTGCTTAAAATGAATGTATTTGCCAAGTGGTGCTGTCATTTCTGTTGACTGTGGGCTTGACAAAGCAGTTTTGCTTGTATGAGGAAAATGAATGAGTCACTATCACTGCTCATTTCTGTGCAGCTTCATGTGGCACTTTTTTGTTCAATATTTGCATATTAACAAGTAATTTTGCACAGGGCCATAAACATCAGTTTTGAAAACACTGGGTGCATTTGATGCTGGATCTTCACTGGGTTTTTTTCTTCCTCCTGTCCTCTCTACGAGATCAATGTGGACTGATAAATTAGTTTGACTGGTTATGTAATGCATCAGGGGCATCATCCAAAGCATCGAAGGCAGGGCGTAGCTTGTCCCATGCAATGCCAGTCTGAAATGTGCTTCATAACTGAAATTCCCCACTCAAGTAAAAGATATTCACAGTTTGGAGAAGGCTAGCCCTCAGCATGGGAATTGCAAAACATACCTACAATCCTTACTAGTGAGAGCGTAACAGTCTCCAGGGAGATGGAAGTTGGCGCTGTTCTGCCCTTACACTTTTTAATCTGTTGATTTCTTAAAAATCTCATGATAGGGTCTCCAACTGTGGTTTTTGAGAGCCTAGAGTTGGCACTTACAGAATGAGGGGCTAGCTGAGAATTTTCTAAGGTCAAGATGGAGGGCAGTCCACAGACCCTGAATCAGATAGATACAAGTGGTACCTCTTGATCTCGGCAGGTATGGATTGCTTGTAGCATCTGGGAGGGTGAGATCAGACTGTGACATTCCCCTGGTGTTATCTGGACCGGTGATCTGCTAGGTCACTCCAATCCTTGACTCTGGGAGCCAGCCTTACCTGCTCTGCTTTGAGAACCCCCACTCCTTATGTGCCAATGCATATATTTGCATTTTGAGGGAGGGATATTTACAGACAGCCATAAAAAAAGTGGCTAAAATTTTAAACTTTCTGCAGGCAGCCAATGTAAGAGTAAAGGAGCAAGAATCCCTTCTGCCTATCCTCAACAATAATTCAGCTTCCACAGTTTGTAGCAGCTCCTGACAATGGGCCCCTCTTTGTGGTAGTTTATAGTAAAGCACGTAGTGATAATATAGTATCAGTGTCACTAAGGTATGCATCTCAGCATATGAGAGAAAGAGAGCTGGATTCTGATTACATTCTTAAGATGGTAAAACCTGCCTTGACTGTTTCTGTAACCTGTTCTTCTAACATCAGTCCCTGGTCAAAAACAACTCCGACTCTCAAACATTTCAGTCTTCTGAGATGATGCCCTGGGAGGCTTTAGACATTCTTCTCATCTTCCTATCAGTAGTGTAGCATTTCTATATTCACATTACCAATGCTTCTATTCCAGATGTAGCTGCATTTGCATAATTTCTCCCTGTACAGTGTTCTAATCAGTCTGTAAAGTTTTCTGGCATTTTGTGATCGTTAAATGGAAGGCGATAAATGCCTGGTGTAGCTGTTAAAATATTATCTACCTCAATCAGTGTAGGTTTCAGTCTGGGGATTCAATCTCAGCCACTTTGTCATCCAAGTCTGGGTTTGTATGCAACGGAGTGACATTCTTCAGCTGCTCAATGTCCACGGACGGAATCCTAACACAGGGTTATGTCTTCTCTGGCCAAATGACATTCCTAGGAACCTGATTGCCATACACTAGAAGGAAATTGTGTGGAGTCAGACTTGCCCCAGAAGGATTTTCTGGTTTGATCATCTGCATCTGAGAAACTAGTATAATGTCCTCTCAGACTAGTAAAACTTCTGCAGCTGTGGAGCCTCCGTGGCCCAGCCTCTGAAGGGTCTCACTTGGGCAGGATTGGGCTCCTAATTTTAAAAATGATGGACCATTGTATGGCTAAATCCCTCTGTATCTGACTATAATGTAAAATCTACTTTGACTGTGAAACTGCAAGTGCATGCATGTGTGTATATACGCACACATACACATCCATTTTCCAAAATCCACTTTACTTTGAAGTTTTTGCACATAAGTATTTGGAACCATGTGTATTGCTGCTGTAAAAATTCTTATCAAGACTGTGTGTGTAGTCCATCGGTTCGATGATGATGTTTTCATGCTCTCTCTTTTTGTGGATTCTGGAGTGACTCTGAAGTCCAAAGTGTGATGCGCATGCTCGTGAGCAGATTGGGCAGACAAAGTCACTGGTGAGCATCTTGGTAGCTATAGCAGTAGTATGATGCTTTTCCCTTTCAGCTAACAATTGATTTCTGTCCTCTTCAAAGGTTTGAAAAGCTCTGAGTGCTGTGTGTTGCCCTGCTGATCTATTTAATGCAGCCTTCTCAAGATCATTTGGTTTTATTGCACCAAAGTGTGTGACATTCTTGATGCTGTCCTTGTAGCCGTCCTTTATGGGGCGGCCTTAATTCCAGTGTCCTCGTGCCAATTCTCCATAAAAAAATTTTCTGAGGAGTCCATATTCAGGCATCCTAATGATGTGTCCAACCCAGCAAAGTTGGGCTTCTATCAGCATGGCCTGCATGGCCTCCATGCTTATGGCATTTGACTTTTGGAGAACCTCCAGGTTGGTAATTTTGTCCTGCCAGCGGATCTCTATATTGGTGCGCAGAGACTGCATATGGGAGGCCTCGATCTGTTTGATATGCCATTTGTCTCATCAAGACTAAGAATGCATATACCAAGTTTCAATCTAATTCTTTTATAAATTACCAAATTATACCCCCCTTAGAATAAAATAGGATCAAAAGTTACAGTAGAGCCGAAGAAGTGGGCTGTAGTCCATGAAAGCTTATGCTCTAATAAATTTGTTAGTCTCTAAGGTGCCACAAGTACTCCTGTTCGTTTTGCGGATACAGACTAACATGGCTGCTACTCTGAAACCTTTAATGAATATGTCACTCAACAGACCTTAGTCATCTTTTTTGAATCCTTTCTCAAACTTTGCTGTTGAATGTAGAACATGTGATGGAAGTGTAGCCACAGCACATACAACCAGGAGAGTGGAAAAAGAGCTAAGATCATGCTGGATATTTTTCATTCAGTCAGCTGGACTTTCAGATGCCTTTTCATGCTTTTTGTTCCCCTCACTTCTCTCTATACCAGAGATAGGCAAACTATGGCCCGCGGGCCTGTCCTGCCTGGCCCTTGAGCTCCCGGCCGGGGAGGCTAGACCCTGGCCCCACTCCCACAGCTACGCTGCTGCGTGGCAGCGCTCTGGGCAGTGGGGTTGCGCACTCCTGCCAAGCAGCACGGCAGGGTGTTTGGCTCCAGCCGGGTGGCGCGGCTGCCAGACATGCTGCTCTGAGTGGCATGGTAAGGGGGCTGGGGCGGGGGGTCCCGCGGGGAAGTCAGGGGACAGGGAGCAGTTGGATGGGGTGGAGGTTCTGGGGGTTGATCAGGAATGGGGGGGGTGGATAAGCGTGGGAGTCCCGGGGGGGACCTGTCAGGAGGCGGGAGTGTGGATAGGGGTCAGGGGACGGGGAACAGGGAGGGGTTGGATAGGGGTGGGGTTCCAGGGGGCCTGTCAAGGGGCAGCGGTGTGGATAGGGGACTGGGAGCAGGGGGGTTGGATAGGGGGTGGGGTCCCAGGGGTGGTTAGGGTTAGAGTTAGTCGATCTCCTAGAGAAGGTACATACATATAACACACATGCAATTGCATTTTTAATATGGTAGACCCTAAAGGTATTAAGACTAAATCAGGAAGATTTAACCTTATTAAGTTCATTTAGGATAGTATACGCGCAAGCTTCTCTCTCACCAACAGAAGTTGGTCCAATAAAAAGATATTACCTCAGCCTCCTTGTCTCTTTATCATTCAGGATATTGTCAGGCTGTCACAATCCCCATTTTACAGATGGAGAACAGAAGCATACAGAGATTAAGTGGCTTGCCCAAGGTCACATAGGGATTTTGCAGCTAAGCCAGGACTTGAATCCAGATCTCCTGAAGCCCAGTCCAGTGCTGTAACCACAAAATCAACCTTCCACCTAATGTCTATCTATATAGTATTACCGGCCCTACATAGTTATTTATTCATATAGGGCCCAGTCCAACCCCCTTTGAAGTCAATGGGAATCCTTTCATACCCAACAAACTCTACTATACCAGACATTCTGCTCTAATTAACTCTATCTCCAATTCAAGCAATATAAATGGAAATGCATTTATCTTACTGTATGTAGTGCTTATGGCCATTATTGATTTTAATTAGGTAGCATCTTGTGCTACAAAATTGTCTGGCCACATTATTTACAGTGCACAGAAAGGTCAACTCAGTATTAGCTTCCCTTGGAATCTATGTAATATTGATAGGAGGGTATCTGTATTTGTCGATCTATTGATCTGCACCATCATCCAGTATGTGTTCTGTGTCTAGTCTGTCTGTCTGAAATAGGGGCAGTGACCATGGCACCAGTCCAGGGCCGGCTTTAGGCCAATTCCACCAATTCCCCTGAATCGGGCCCCGCGCTTAAGAGGGCCCCGCGCCCAGTGGCAGGGCTGCCCAGAGTGGGGGGCAAGTGGCAGAGAATCCCTTCCCTGGCTAGAGGCACCTTTTTAATTTTTACTCACCCAGCGGCACTCCAGGTCTTTGGCAGTGGGTCCTTCACTCGCTCCGGGTCTTTGGCGGCACTTTGGCGGCAGGTCCTTCAGTGCTGCCAAAGACCCGGAGCGAGTGAAGGACCCGCCGCCAAAGACTAGAAGCGCGGCCCGGTGAGTACAAGCCCCACGTGGTTTTTTTTACGTGGGTTTTTTTTTTTAGTCATCCCTGTCAGGGCCCCGTCAAAACTGTTCGAATCAGGCCCCGCACTTCCTAAAGCCGGCCATGGGCACCACTGCTCCTCCCATCCATCTCAAAGCCAAAAATCCCATTTGGCTTTGATGGAAGCAGGATCTAGTCTCACATATTGCTGACCCTTCTCATTATAAGGCCCTGTTTTCACTTGCTTATACCTTTGCCAGATTTAAATGTTTGGACTGATGTTTGTCATGCTTAATTTCTTTTCTGGAAAATTCCATTCAAAACAGTGCAGTCATTTCCAAGAATGAAGCTAGGGGAAAATGTGGTGTTTTGCTGATATTTATAAAATTCCAGGAACCTTTTCCTTGAACATGTCTAGCCCTCTCATACTTTGGACCAGAGATTTGAAATTTGGCAAGGGGGTGGCCTTTGGGTCAGGAATGTGTCCTTTGCTGTCCCTGTGAAAATCTGCCCAAATTTCACCAACTTACAAATCTTTTAAAAGTCAATTGGCACATGCTTAGTAGAGACTCCTTCCACTTCAGCAGCTAACTGTCCCAAATATTCTGTCTGCAGTGGGCTTGCTGCAGCCTGGTTCTGAGCAGGGCTTTCCCTGAAATTGCTGTCTGGCTGCTGCAGACAGTACTGGGTTCAGGTCCAAGTCCCTGAAATGAGAACAGGGAGACTCTCTTGTGCTCTCCCCATCCCCCACACCCCATCTTTGCTGGGACCATACAGTGTGGAGGAGGAAGCTGCTTGATTCTGAGGCAGAGGAGACAACAGCAGAACCTTCAAGGGAGTGTGAGAGGAGTAGATTGGGACAAGGCATCAGGAAGTACAGGGAGGTGGGGGAAGGGAGACTGAGACTGAAGTCTAGAAGGAGGGAGAGGGAAAGTGGAACTGGAAGCTGGGATGGGACTGGAGACAGGGACTGAGAACCAATGGGGTGGGGGAAAGGAGGTGAGGGGGCAGTGGAGATGCATCTGATGAGCCAGGGTGTGTGTGGGGAGAAGAACTGGGATGGTGATACAGGGAGATGGGGAGGAATGACACTGATACTGAATAAGGAACCCGAGGAGGGTACTGGTAGCCAATGGGGATATGGAATGTGGAGGGGAAAGATCAGATGAGGATCTGTAGGGCTTGGGGGAACTGGAAATGGCTGGGCAAGGAGTCTGACACTGGGGTGTGGGGGGAGACTGGAACTGGGATGGAGAGTCCAGAGAGGTGAGACTAGGATTTGCTGGGACTGAGGTGAGAGGAGACTGGCAGGGCTGGATTTAGGGGCAGGCATCCCTGGTGACCACCTGGGGTGCCAGGCTTGGGGGGCACTGGGCACAGGATGCTGTAAGGCATTCAAATGTTTAACAAATGGAGGGGGCACCAAAGCCGCTCCTTGTCTGTGGTGCCATTTGGTCTAGGGCCAGGCCTAGAGACTGGGACTGCCTACGTGAGGAGACTGATACTGGAACAAGGATCCCGGGTAGGAAAGACAGGACTGTGACAGGCACAGGTTGGAGGGGATGGGGCGGAAGGGGTCATGCTTGGAGGGGGGAATGAAAAGAACAGTCTTTATCTATTAGGGAGCACTTCCCTACAGAGCCTGGAATAGAATCCAGGATTCCTGAGTCTCACCAATCCTCTGCTGTCACCAACTATCTATAAAACTCACCAGCAAAGTGTCCCATCCCTCTCCAGTGTTGCTTCACATAGAAGATGATGACCTGCTAGTGCTACCAGCTACTCTGTTGCCTCAAGTGGCAGGGGTCTGTGTGGTGGATCTAAAGGTTCTAACTCTGCTGATGACCCATGTGGGTGTCAATATGACACCACATGATGAAATTTGTCTTTTTCAGTTAGCTTTTTTAAAACCTAGGAAATTACACACACACACAAAAAACATCATTAAAACATTATTATGGCTGTGAAGTAAAGCACTCTAAAGTCAGAAAATACCTGCACAACCTTAATTTGGCCTGTCTTGTGGAGATGCATTAGGATACAATGTTTAATTACATGATTATATTCTATCTTTTCCATGCAACCCCTGCCTCATTCAATGTACAGGATAAACCTGCTCTGCTGATGAATCAGGGTTGTATAGTGAAGGAGAATGTTGTCTGTAGGAGCTCTGTTACACTTGTTGCGGAAGTCAGAAGTTGTGTGGTGAATGAGACAGGGTTGAAAGGCGTGTCCAATGGTTAAGGCACTTGAATTATCCCCTGGAGAATTGGATTCTATCCCTGTCTATGCTACAGAGTTCATATGTGATGCTAGGCAAGTCACTTTAACCAAACTTTTCACAAGTGGTTACTAATAGTGTGTTCCTCATTTTCTGGATACCTGACTTGAGACCATGGGGTCTGATTTGCACAAGTGCTGAGCATCCGCAGTTGCAACTGAAGTCAATTGGAATTGTGCTTTGAATATATAGAATGCTAAATACTCTGAAAATCAGGTCGTAGGCATCTCAAATTGGGCACCCAAAATGAGTGGATACTTTTGATTATAAACTTTGTGCCTCCATTTTGCCATCTGTAAAATGGGGATAATACCACCCCCTCATCTCAGCATGGTGTTCTAAAGATTGATGTTTGTGAAGCATGTGTATCATACAATGTTGAGCACCGTAGAAAAGACTGTGCAAAAATTAATAATGCTGTCTTCATAGCAGGATTTGAATAGTGTGTGGTAAATAAGGTGTAAGGCTACACATCAAACACTCAGGATGAAACAAAATATTAAGTAGCTGCCCTTTCGATACAGACAACTGTGATTCTGGCATTTCCTAACATTTGTGTGCTTGATTTTGCAACCTTAATGTTCTTTTAATATATGTGGGGGGGGGCACAGTATTGACATAGAATCCACAGTAAATAATTATTGTGCAGTAGTGTAGCATTTTTCTAGTACATATGGCACTCCCATATAGACTAGTCTCCTTTCCAAGGTGTTTGAAAAGTTACTGGAGAAGAAAGTTAGGAGAATCAGTTCAGAAAATAGGATTGGTAATAATTTAAACCTAGTAAGTTTCTAGAGTGCTTTTATAGAAAGGGGGTGTGGGCTGAATATGAATGGGACTAAGAAAATGGCAATGGTATACACAATGACGTGGCTTAATCACTGATTTAACTAAAATCTAGTGAGCAAGTGAACATCACTAGGGATAAATAGTGATTGACAGAGACCTTCCAGAAGAGGCTAGAAGGGGTGAGATGGGGTATTATATGCTGCTCCTACATATTACTGTGAGGCGGAATAGTTTACTGGGTCGAGAACATTGAAGTCCTGAATCTCAAACCTGTTTCTGCACCAGTTCAGTGTGTGGGCTTGGAGAAGTTGCTTCACCTGCCTCAGTTGCCTAATCTGCAAAATGGGTATGATGATGATGCTTACCCACCTCACACAGGAGCTGTGAGGATTAATTTATTTAATGCTTGTACGTGGAATGCTACCTGTTCAAAGCACTGTAAGTATTCTACAGAGAGGAAGATTCAGTAGTAAAAGAAATAGGGGACTTCAGAGGCACTGCTGGCACTGTGGAGCCTTTGGCCTAATTTTAGCTATAATGGAATAAGTTGCATCTAGAATATGTGGTGAACTGCTGAGGAAACAGCAGGAGGAAGAAATGATGGGAGGAACCCAAAGATTTATGAACCCAACAAAGTACTGTGGTAGTAATGGGAGCTTTTAACTATCTAGTCATAAACTAGGGTAGGATGAAATGAGAGGACTAAATCAAAGAGGACAAAAGGACAGTAGGGGATGAAATGGAAGGTCCAGATCAATAAGATAGCTCCTTACTGCTCAAAATTCTATGGAGGAGGGCATGACTTTCCCCTCCCTGAGTCTTTTCTCTTGGGGAAAGTTGGGGGGGGTGGGGCTGTCTCTGCTTGGAACTGGCAGAGGGTTTGGTATTAAGCCCAAAGACTCCCTGGGATCTCTACCGATTCCAAGGGATCTGTCTGAAGTGTAGTGCAATCTGGTCACATGCCTCCGAGCTGCCTCCTGGCCACCTGCCATATTTCCTAGCCACCTGTCTTCATGTCATCAGACGGCATAGCCTTCCCTGTAGTCCTGGGAAACAAGCTGGTGATGTGGAGGTAGCAGACAGCCCCACCCTCTTTATTTGCAAGGGAGGGCTCTTCAGGGGACAGTCTGGCCCTGCACTTATGGCCCAGTTACCAGATGACTCCCTTACACGATAGGTGAATGCAGATACTAGACAAATGGCTACTTTATTTTACTGAGGTTTGATTATAAAAGAGGAAATGAGTGTTAATAAAAACAAATAGGCTAAGACTGGTATTTTCAACACAGCCTAAGGGAATTAGGTTCCCAGTTGCACTGAATTTCTTTGGGATTCAGGTATCCAACACCTTTAGATTCCTTGGAAAATCCCAGCCTAAAAAATCCACACTGCTCCATCCTTCTGCCTCTCATTCCAATCCATCCCCCTGTCTCCATTCATGCATTATCCATTTAGGCCCTGCTCCTGTACTGAATTCTGCACAGTGGGAGCCCCATTGAAGTCAGTGGGACTACGGGTATGCTCAGGAGGCCACCTGCATAGAATGCAGCAATGAGGCCTCAGATTTTAAGCCTGTGGTGGTGGGATCCAAGACTGCCAACACACCCGTGAAGCAACTAGCATACTGATGCAGATCTGGGAGTTGGCATCTTTAGGAAGTGGGTGTTTATAACATAGTGAGGCCAAGGGGGTGTATGGCTGAGTTCAGGGGACTGGCTGAGGGGAGAGGGGGGCGGAGGAGTGCTAAGCTCTCTACATCTGCAATACAGTTGTCTTGTTCCTTTCTTTCCAATAGATCATGCACTGTGCTTAATCTTCCAATTTTATAGAAGACTTAGTGGGCTCAAGTTCTGTTTAGTAAAGAAATATAAAACCGTTTCCCTGCTTTGAAATTGAAATGTCTTTATGAGCTGGCGATCTGCCTGAGCTGACTGCAGCATAGTTCAATGCTGGGGTGACACTTGAACTCTTTGAATGGGGTGCCACCAAACTCAAAGCAGCTCTGCTGAAAAGGTGCATTTATTGTAGAAGCATTAGACAGACGAGAGGCATTAACAGAAAACTCAATTAATTCTTTAATCTATACGTTTACAAAGGTAAGAGGGAGACAGATGAAGCAAGATGTGTATCTTCTGGTGAAGAAAATTGGGCTCAGGACTGCATGACTGAAAGAGAGCTTGGTTCAGAAAAAAGGTGGGGCTGAATTTGGAACTCTTTATTGCTTTTCATATTTAAGTGGCCCTTGTCATACTGGCTCTAGGGCCTGGCTCATGGGCCCTGGACAAAACAAATGTCAAGTCACGGTTCTATGTGAGGTTCACTCATCTTGCACAAGGGATGAGGAAGAAATTAGAGTGTCTGCAAATAGGCCAGACTTTAAGATTTGATGGAAGCCACCTTAGAATTCTGAAGCTACAAATCTGTAAGCTCGACTGCACGGCTGGAAATTGTAACCAGGCATTGAGGCTTCTGAAAGGCAAAGTGAACAGGAAACGAAAAGTTTGACATTGGCCCCAGTTAACCTGGACCTTAGGAGAACTTTCCATGCACTATTCTAAATAGTAACCTCATGAAGAAGTCCTGTCCAATGTAAGGATGTCCTCACTAATGCCCAGTGTTATGAGGTAGTCTTAATTTCAAAGAGTTATACTGACCATTGCCACGCAAATACTCAATTTGCATGTGCACTTGCACTAACTGGGTGCACAATTCAGCATGCATAAATTCAGGCCTAACTTTTAAAAAACAATCTTTCCCCATGTCACTTGCTGAAGGCCATAGAAGAAATCGGTGTTAGTCAGGATTAGAACTGAGGATGTCTTCCAATTCCTATTCTTTGACTACGGGGTTGCATATGTCTTATTATTTGCATTACGGTAGTACTTACGAGCCCAGTCTTGACCCAAGACCCCATTGTGTTAGGTGCTGTACAAACACAGAACTAAAAGACATCCCGTGCCCCCAAAAGCTTACAATGGGGTGTGTGGGTGTGCACATAATGTGTGTACACCTAATGGAAATGCATTGGAAGAACTTACAATTCCTTTAAGAGAGGATAGTTAATTAGGATGTGAGAATACATAAAATCACAGTACTTAATAAACCTACATGTTTTTAGTGAATAGGATACGTACCAGAGCCTGAAATGCTTAATGGTTGTCTGCAATTGAAAAACAGGAGGGAGGAAGAAAATTGCATTACTTCATCAAATAGATAATAAAAGTAGCAGCAATGCAATGCAAATATCTCAATGTATGACTTTCTTAGGACTTTGCTCATTTCCTCAGAGGAGTAGATGACTCAACAGTCTGTGAAAGAAAATTAATCTGAGTTTGAAGTAATTTGCCTAGATATGTCATAAATCTTTAATGCTTGACTTTTAACATCTGGAAATAACTAGTCAAACTATCGCAGAAATCACACAAAGTCATCAGATAAATAGTGAATGAGGTTTTCTTCCCCTCCTGGTTACAAAATAAGGAGTTTTGGTGGGCAAAGCAGCCATTGGTGCTCTCCAAAGTAATGTGCGGTATCTTGCAAAATCAATAAGCAGCCCTTGTGATAACAGCACTGGCCTGGGCTGCTGATGGGAAAGTCCCAGTGTGATGATAAACAGAGTTCACCATCCGGTTTCAAGATTTGTTGTGAGGTTATGCGCTGAGAACACTGCAAGGTGAAAGGTTACAGAGGGCTCTCCGGATTTTTTTCTTTTTTTAAGCTCAGTTGGCATTACAGCTGGCATTCCCAATAGTAGACTTTGAGGGTATGTCTACACTGCAATTAAAAACCCACATGGCTCGGGCTGTGGGGCTGTTTTATTGTAATGTAGACTTCTGGGCTTGGGCTGCTGGGTCCTCGAGCGTGGGCTCCAGCCTGAGCCTAGAAGTTTACACTGCAATGAAACAGCCCCACAGGCCTGAGTTAGCTGGCACGGGCCAGCTGCAGGTGTCTAATTGCAGTGTAGACATACCCTGAGATGTATAGGCCCCAGAAACTGAATACCCCCAGAGAACCCACTGATAAGTGTGTGTATGTGTTCATGAATAAGACAATACCAATATAGGCATCAACTGACCAGGTATTTCCCCATGATAGTATTTGGTGTGCAGCTGAATACATTTTGCAAGTCCTTATCCAGTTAAAAGCCACATTGTCAGGAAAGTTCCATGATAGGAGTGGGAAAGTGCCAGTGTCCCATAAATAGCACATGCTGTTTCCTGCTGCATTTCAACACAAACAGTTTGTTTTTCTCACTGTGTGATATATGAGACACAGAATTAGGACTCTTAGGGTATGACTTCACTACCCACCGGATCAGCGGGTAGCGATCGATCCAGCAGGGATCGATTTATTGTGTCTAGTCTAGACATGATAAATTGATCCCCAGGCGCTCTCCCCTGGACTCCTGGACTCCAGTGCTGCGAGGGGCGCAAGCAGAGTTAACGGGGGAGCGGCAGCAGTCGACTCACTGTGGTGAAGACACCACGTTAAGTCGATCTAAGTACATCGACTTCAGCTATGTTGTTCACTTAACTGAAGTTGCATAACTTAGATCGATCCCTTGCCCAGTGTAGACCAGGGTTTAATTTACTATTGCCCCATAAATATACATTTCATATATTAGTCGCTGTAATATAGCTACACCATGGTGAGAAGGGGAGATTGAGACCCAGACAGTCTTAATCCACCTTTTACCCAGTGTCCTCCTGGAGTCAGAACTATGCAGGGAGAGTCCCCCCAACCTTCTGGTGGCAACAGTATCTATACTGCCCTTGCCTGCCCCAACTGCTCTCTACAGCCCCTTCTCCTGACAGCCCCCCCAGAATCCCCAACCAATCTAACCCCCAGTTCCCTGTCCCCTGCCTGCCTCAACTGCTCTCTACACCCCCTTCTCCTGACAGCCCCCCAGAATCCCCGACCAATCTAACCCCCCGTTCCCTGTCCCTTGCCTGCCCCAACCGCTCTCTACACCCCCTTCTCCTGACAGCACCCCCCAGAACGCCCGACCAATCTAACCCCCCCGTTCCCTGTCCCTTGCCTGCCCCCCTCCCCGACCAGGCCGAGGGAGAGCTGCGGGCTCCACATGCAGCCAAACAAATAAGACGCTGCTCTGCGGGGGAAGAGGGAGCAGGGGAGGGGGAGGGACTCTGGCTGCTAGAGGCCCCAGTGGCTGCGAGCGGCTTTCAATCAGGCACAGCCGTCCAATCAGTTGCGCCGCACTCTGCATGAGGGGAAGGGGGAAATCCCGGACATTTCTACCTTATTAGAAATCCCCCCTGGATGGCCATTTAAAGGTAAAAAAGCCGGACATGTCCAGGGAAACCCTGACGGATGGTAACCCTAAAGATGAGGCCTGTTGCACTGGGGAAGAGAGAAGAGACTATCCTGCCAGTAGTGTCATAAACCTCTGATTTGAACAACTTGTTCTTGTTGTACTGATCACCTTTCACTTTCTGCCAGTCGTTTGTGCCCTTTACACTACCTAGTTTTCTCTTTTTCCCGCAAGAGGGTCATTGCTATGTAAAGGTTTTGGCATGAACCCTAAGGTTGAAAACCTTTGTTCATAGGTGAAAGCTCTTCATTGTGAAACTCCAAACTACATGAAGGTCACCTGATTGTGAGCACATGCATACACTGCAAACAATCCAAGTTTAGCTGGAAATATTTTCAGGCCTGAAAAGCTGGAAGCAATCCTGATTGGCAAGATCTTAAATACTGAGTTTCACCGGTGTGGTTTTGGAGTCTATTTGGATTTGTCCTGAAAGGTCTCTTGGTGTGCAGTAAGTCCCCATGTTAGTAAGTCTCCTGGGTCCTAGGTTGTCATTGCAGTGTATGTAGACATTCCTGCTATTAAACTAGGGTAACCATATTTTAATTTTTAAAAAGAAGGACACTCCATGGGGCCCCGGCCCCACCCCAACTCCGCCCCCTGCTCCTCCCCCTCCCCTACTTCCCGCGAATCAAATGTTCGCGGGAAGCCTGAAACAGGGAGGCAGCAGGTAAGCTGGGGCGGGGTGCGGTGCGACGCAGCTCAGTCCGGCCCCCTGGCCGAGCAGCTCCCTTCGGCAGCCGGCCGGTTGGCCCAGGCCAAGAGGCTCTGGCACCAGTGTCTCCCGCCCGGCTGGGGCCCCGGCCACGTGCCCGCACCCCTGGCCGAGCACCGCACCGGCCCCCGGCCAAGTGCCCGCGCTCCTGGCCCGGCCCCCGGCCCAGCACCGTGCCGGCCCCGGCCCAGCACCACGCCGAGCACCGCGCCAGCCCCCGGTCCCGCACCGCCGCGCCCTACCTCCCTATTTTCCCGGACATGTCCGGCTTTTTGGGATTTCCCCACGGACGGGGATTTGAGGCCCAAAAAGCTGGACATGTCCGGGAAAATCCGGACGTATGGTAATCCTAATTAAACATCTGTGGCTGGCCCGTGTCACCTGATGGGACTCAGGCTGCAGGGCTTTAAAATTGCAGTGTAGGGATCTCCTTGATATCATTACGCAGCTCTTGCCTGCATCAACCACCCCTAAGGGATTTGGCTAGGTCTCTCTAGCTGTTGAGTCAAGCTGAGCCCTGCTGCAGCTCAGTGAGGTAGAAATTCACCCTTCTGTGTTGCTGAACAGCTGCTGCATTCCACTGCAGAAGTAACTACACTTCAAGGATAGGTGAAACAGCCTCATTAATAAGTACTGTATTATTAATAATAAAAGTGTATATAATCGCTATGAATGTTGCCATAAACTGTTCATGTTTCATTTGCTTTTCTTCAAGGTGCCCTAACAAATGTATAGCGGTTGTAATCTGTGTGCAATGCTTCTGCAGTTTGGGATCCCCGGATGAAAGGTACCATATAAATGCTATTGGTAGTCCAAAAGCATGTTGTTTGTTTGTTATAGTGGGCAGATCCTTTCTCCACTTTTTTTTTTTTAATGATTATTTTCATTGCATATAAAAGGTCAATATGACATTCAGGGCAATATGTTATAAAACCAACAATGGAAACAATACCTGACATCAGCCATGATTCTAGAGAGCCTCTGGAAAAATAATGGAATAAAATAATAGCAATAACCCAGTTAAACAGGATAAAATTATGATTAATGATCGCTATAGCACCACCTGCAGCAAAGTGTGGGATTTTTATTTCTATTCCGATCCTGAAGTTGTCTACTTCTCATTGTTTTTCATGTCTGGTAAGCATTTGGAATGAGAAACTATTTGCTGATAGTCTGGGTGGGTGCAAGTCTGCTGGACTGATTTGCGTGATGTTGGCTTTTATGTATGGGATAGATCTGCCAATATTTTGGAACAAGAATGTAGAGCATGTGGGAGGGGGCAAAGGTGGCTTTAACCTACTTGTGCTGCTCCCAGATCCTGGGACTGATTTATGCCAGCCAAGGTCCCTGGCACAAGTTAGAGCTGCTTTTAGGCTGTTCTAGCTTTATATCAGCTTTCCAGGGTGCCCAAGAGGTCATTCCATTGGCCAAGGATCTCCAAGACCTAGAGCTGCTTCAACTATGCCCCCTTTGTCTCGAACACACTTCCTCTACTAGTGCCAAATGTGCAGATGATATAGGTGTACTGTGCTGCTACTGTGGCTCTATGCCACGGGAGGTTTCCCCTATACAAGAGGCATTCTTAAGGAGCCAGATAAGCTAGATTTAAGGCTGCTTTGTTTTGCAAAATGGCTGGAGTTGAGCCGAGGAATGGCCCACTGAAATGTAAAGTGATCTCTGAGGTGGCAGACTGGAGCAAGTCTTCCATAAGATTGTTCTTCTGTCCGATGTCCAAAATACTCTGTTTCCTCACTGTTCTTTGGAGTGCAGCCTCTTCTTCCTTTTTAATCCTGTAATAGCAAAGAATGGTAATTATGGCTGCATATATTGTCTGTCATGGTGATGTGCATTGTCATCATGAGGTAATTGTTAGACAGACTGATTGAGTCTTCCAGGTATAGAACAAATGTCATGAGGTCTCAGCTGAAAAATGTTTGTTATTCTGTATAATGATAGCATATCTAGATTCCTAGCACGCATGCCATCCATAAACACGTTCTATTTTTGCCCTTCAAAAGCTTCTTTGGTTACTGATTTACATTCAGGATCATTGCAGTTCATTTTTTCATAGGCTCAAGGATAATTATGTAGCAATTAAAAAGGTCTTGTCATGTTTTCTTTAATAGACAATAACTTGTTCATTTTCTAGGTGATATGTAAATTGCAAACTTTCACTAATATGAATAATAGGACTTGGAAAGTCATGAACATTGTATTTGCAGTAGGTCACAAAATAGAGATCATTATGTTCCTTCTCAATTATAATATAAACCTTCGGAAGTTCTTCATGAACACTGTGCACATCCTGCCAGGCATCCAGGGGCTGGTAATTTGGGAAAAGGTTAGCCTCTAGTCATAGTGAAACGTTCTGTGCTTCAGTGTGGGGAACGAGTAAAAGTTAATCACAAAAAATAAGTCCTACAATGTTCCTGTGGAAAGACTTATTGTTACTTTCTCAAAGGGTAGACCATCAGCTGAAGCATTAATTGCCACTATTTTTCTTATCTCTTTATCTTTTGGATTAAACCCTGCTGCTTTCAACACATTGTCAATCCACTGAACAATTTACAGTGGTGTCTACTGCTAATGGTCACCAATTTTACACGGTCTGTGGAAGCATAGCAGAGTTGCAAGTTGGCTTTGTCTGCTATTAGTTGTTGTAACATTAGCATTCAAGAAATATAAATTTGACCTAGTTGAAGTGACAGCTGTATGACTAATAAGTGATCTTTCATTACTTTACTGCCATCCTCTTCCTGCCCCCAAGAGACTTCCCTGCCAGCTTGAGGGTACCATTTAAAGGCCAGATTTTCAGAAATTGTACTTTATTCCCACAATTACCATCACTTGGCCATCTAAGCAGGTGTATTTACATGTATCATTCTACTATGAAACCTACACGCTAGAAAAGGGGGGAAAGGTTATGTTTGTAACCTTTTTAATTTGCAGGTTTGAAAATGTAATAACCACATTATTAAGACACACCAAGGCATTTATTTTACTCCATTATCACACACGTCAGATTGTTGAAGTCAAAAAGCTGCTGCCTCATGCTTCACAATGTACTAAGTGTGTTCATTGCCCTTTGAAACATGCCTTGCCATAGCTTAAGGCACTTATACATTTGGGAAAGAACAGATACAGTATTGGATACATTTGGACACCCATAGATTCAGCTTTCTGTGTCCTCAAAATTTAATTCACTATATTAAAATACCCAGGAATGATGCTGCAAAGACTTAGGCATGTGTTTAACTTTAAAAAGCCTGGGTAGTCAATGGAATGACTCAGTGTGTAAAGTGCTATACAAATGTTTAAGTATTTGCAGGACTGGGGTCTACGAGCCAATTTTTCCTCTATCTAAGAGATTGGTTACTTCATAGATTTGGATTTACAGGTGTTCCCTCAATGGGGGCAGCTTTTCTCTACTGCAGATTCAGGGCCGGCTCCAGGCACCAGCTTCTCAAGCAGGTGCTTGGGGCAGCCGCTCCGGAGAGGGGCGGCACATCCAGGTATTCGGCAGCAATTCGGCGGACGGTCCTCACTCCGCCTGGGAGTGAAGGACCTCCCGCCGAATTGCCGCCGCAGATCATGATAGCGGCTTTTTTTGGTTTTGTTTTTTGTGTTTTGTTTTGGCTGCTTGGGGCGGCCAAAACCCTGGAGCCGGCCCTGTGCAGATTAGACAGAATGGTTGGCCCAGAGAACCTGCCAACCTCCTTAGTTACATGTGGGACTTCTGAGATCTGAGAGAAACAGGGGCCTTCCATGGGGAGTCCCTGTTAGGGTGACCAGATTAGCAGTATAAAATATCAGGATGGGGGCGGAGCAAAAAAAGGGGGCGGAGCAAAAAAGGGGGGCGGAGCAAAAAAAGAGTTTAAAAGGGGCCTGGGGCATTAGCAGGCCCCGGCCCCGCGCTCTGCCCTCCCCGCGGAGCCTTCCGCCCCCCGACCGCCACGGGCATATGCAGGGCACGTTCCCCACGCCTAGTCTCCCTCCTGCCTGGAAGGAGCAGCTGGACGCACACTGCATGTGCCCGGGGCAGGCCGGGGGGCACATCCCGCCAGGAAGGAGCCACAGCCGCGAGCAGGAGGGAGAGGCACGGGGCTCCCCGGCAGCAGCAGGGATTCGGCCCAGGCCCCCGCGCCGCCCACCCGGCCCCTGCCCGCTCCGCACTGCCCCGCGGGCTGCAGGGCTGGAGCAACCTCCAGGCTGTGCTTCCAGACCCGGGTGTAGCGGCCCGGGCAGGAGCCCTCTGGCACGGTGGGGGGCTCACAGTCTTCCTCCCTTGCCAGCTCCCCTTTGCCTGCCTGCCCGGTGCCCGGGTGCCGGAGCTGACTCACCAGCTCCAGGATCCAGGCACCGCCGCCACCCTCTCCCTCCAGGCTTGCAGAATGGCGTCACAAGACTAGGAGGGAGGAGGAATGCTGCGTGGTTGTGGAAGAGGCGGGGCCAGGGCAGGGATTTGGGGAGGGAGCCAATGGGGGAAGGAGGGGGCGGGACATTGGTCGGGACACGGGACAAAGAAGCAAATATTGGGACAGTCCCGATAAAATCGGGATGTCTGGTCACCCTAGTCCCTGTGCCTCTGCACTGCCTCCAAGTTCACTTCCCCAAATTCCATGGCGAAAGGACTCAACTCAGTTCACATAAGCAAATAAAGAACCATCAGATGGTAACTTCTAGTTTCTAGTGACTTGGGTTGGATTTGAGCAATGATAAAAACATCCCATTACCAACCCCCTGAGCCATACATTGCAGTGTAGACATTCCTGTAAGCCCAGGGTTAGTGGGACTTGAATCAGCTGACCTATGTTAGGCACTCAAGCCCAAGGTTCTCTATGGGTCTGACTACACTGCAATGTAAGCCCGGGCTCAAGCCTAACCCCCCTTGTGTCTATACTGCAATTGCACTAACCCAGGGCTGGAGGGTCCGAGCTCAAGTCGAGCCAGGACCCAGGGTCTGAGTCCTATTGCTTTGCAGTGTAGCCACAATTCCGGCTGACTCGGATCCCAGGAGTCATTTGGAAGCAGAGCCATCCTTACCCATACGCAAAGTACGCAGCTGCCTAGGGCACCAGGAAACTTGGGGCACCAAACTTCCTGGTGCCCTGCGCAGCTGTATACTGCTCCAGTCCCTGCCCCGTCTCTTCCCTAGGCTCCCCGTCCCTGCCCTGCCTCTTCCCACCCCTGCTCCGCCCCAGCCCTGTCCCCACTCCATCCCTTCCCCAAAGCCCCCGCCTCTGCTCCACCCCGCCTCTTTCCACCACTGCTCTGCCCCAGCCCCACCCCTGAGGACTGCAGCAGGGCTGGGCCTGCACTCATCGGCGGTGGGAAGTGCAGGGACCCGATCCCAGCCGTGCCACCAGTGAGTGCTGGGGGGTGGTTCTCCCCTGCCCCCCAAGCCAGCCTCCCCCCCATGGAGGCCTGGGGCCAGCCCCTCCAGCCCCCACGGAGGCCTGGGGCCCCATCCCCCCCCCATGGGGGGCTGCGTAGGGCTCCTGAATAGCTAGGGACGGCCCTGTTTGGAAGTATCCCACAATTCCATGGGAAAACTTTTTTAGTCCTCTCTATCTCAACAATCTACAATCCACTCTATTAAAAACCGAAGCCACCCCAACTTTGCAAACAGCAACAGCTCAGGTCAGCATTAACCCATTCTCTTCTGATCACCGATCTGCAAGCACAATATCAGAGCACCTCCTGGGTTTGCAATGGAGAGCAAACCAATCAAGCTATTTGCAAAGCAAGCTGCTTCCTGGTAACGTGCAGGGTGGGCAGTAAAGTTTTCCCACAATGCACCATGGTCCTAGGACTAGAGCAACCACATTTTGGGGGAGGGGAGCACTAGGAACTCTGGGATATGGTTATTTTGACTCAGGTCTGTGCACTGCAGTGTGGACACCAGAGCCCTAGGTTCAAGTACAGGTTAGAAAAGTCTTAACATAGGGTTAAAAATACAATTCTGGGTATGTCTACATGTCAATGTAAGCACAGGTTTAGTGGGACTTGAATCAACTGACCTGTGTTAAGGAACCCTGGACTTGAGCGATAGGCAGCGTGTGAATTGCTCATTGAGGGAGCTAGCCCCCACCCTCTGCTGGAGCCCTGAGTCCCCCACTGGGGCCAGAGGAGCCCTGCCTCAGCCGCCCTGAGTCCCAGCCTGCCCAGTGTGCTGGTTAGCACATCCTAGCCCCAGCCCTGGGGCACCACCTGCTTCGGGGAAGAGCAGCAGCCTGAGCTGGGGCCACTAGGGAAGAGCAGGAGAGTGCCTCAGGGTGGAGTGTGGGTAGGGCCATGCCTGGCTGTATGGGGAGGCTTAGCCTCCCCTGGCCTGCAATACTCACCGCCCATAAGTTGAGTGTTTACCCTGGGTCTGAGCCTTGGGGCAGTGAAATTGCAGTGTAAATGCAAGTGGGGGGAGGAGTAGGCTTAAGCCTGGGCTCATGTTGTGGTGTAGACATACACATAGATCTCCATATTTTTATGAGAAGAATTCCCTCTGTCACCTCACAAAGGCAGTGTATTGTATAATTTTTCTTAGACGTTCCCACCTGTAGCATTTACAATGCTGTTAAGAAATAATTGCATTTATTGAAAGGCCTGAGGAAGTTCCAGCAGACTGTGAATGAGAAGGGGCAGGGTTTTGGTGTTGTGAAGAGGTTCTCAGCTTTCTCTTTTGGAAGCTTCTCTATTAGTAAGGTCAGCATCAGCAGTATCCTGACTGCTTATTACTTGCCCATTGTCCTTCAGACAGCATAAGATCCTCTATATTAGCATATTAGTCACTGAGGATGGGTAGCCCTAGCTTTTAGCCAACTGGATTTCTTCTTGTAGAAGAAAAGAGAGAATAGTGTGGGAGCTAAAAGTAAACAGGAAGATCCCACGAGGCAAAAATGAAAAGCACTTAGATCATACTGACCGTTACTAAGCAAGTATGACTATTTTAGAACTCACCCATAGCAAGATCATTTCTGAAACACTTGGAAAGGTGATTAATTTCTTTAGGAGCATTAATATTGTAAAAAGAAGGCTTATGGATTTGTATATTAGTCTAGAGAGAGAGAGAGGATGAACAATCATTTATGCAGACGACACTTTAAATGTAACAGTGTCCCAACCTAAGCATTAAATCAAATGGTGCATAATTGGGACAAGATTGAAGAGATTTTTTAAAAATCTATTAAACTCCTAATTCTGATATAAAGGAAAGGAAAATTAACTCCCTTCAAAACTTATCGGTATCCGTTATTTATCAACCAGCTAATATTTGAGAATAATTCAAGTAAGTTTGACAAGTACAAAAAAAAATGCATAGGGACTGATTCTTCACTCACACCACTTTTATACCTCTAGGTGAATTAGTCTGTTTTGGTCACTTTTAATCAAGCATTCCATATTTTGGATAAGTCTTGTATGAGATAAAAATGTGTTTAGTGTTGTTCCTGTCAGACCTTTGAAACCCAGCTGTGGGGTGGCTATTGTTCAGTTTCAATGCATTTTAGTGCATACTAAAGTGAATTTCCTTTCTGCTGAGGCTCACGGATATAAGTGACAGCTTTTTTTATTTTAATCACACAGACCTTTGTGTCCCTCTAGATGGCCTGATAAGCAGCCTGTACGTGTGTGAAAGGAAAGGAAACAGGAATTCCGTTCGGAAGGGTGACAATCTTACTCAATGTATTGCTAGCTCAAGGCAGATGTTCCAGGCAGAAATCTGCTGAAGTGCATCTTAAAACTTGCATAGCTGCCAGAAATGAAACTCACATTTATTTTGGCTCTTATTTCAATCATTGATCTTGTTGATTTAAAAACAAAACAACACACACACACACAAAAAAACCTCCAGAAACCACTTTAGGTGTGCCAAGAATTAATGTTCAAGCATGTTGATACATGAAAAACAGGACCTGGCAATATAAATGCAACAGAATATGGTCGCAATGTCTGTATCCATTAGCCTTTTGTTTAAAACATTCAGATTTCTGTTTTATTATAACACCTCAAAAGCAAAACCTGGCATTTCATTAAGGGTATGCTAATATTGTACTTGTAGTGTAGACGTGAGAGATGGAGAAGACATGTTTTGTCATCCTATATATTCCCCATGTAAGAATGTTTCCTACACCACATCTTCCAGTGTTTAGTCTAGCCTCTTTTTAAATGTCCCAACAGATGAGACTTCTGTCACTACCCTTGGGAGATTATTCCACAGCCTAAGAAACCTGCCTGCCAGGAAGTGTTTCTGGTATGATCCTTTTCAGGATCAGGGTCACACTGCTTAAATGTCCCGTATTTAATTTCATCTCATTACCTGGCCCGTACTCACCTCAACTGGAGCATTGCTCCCTTACATTGAAACCCTGAGAGGCAGTAATAGAGAAGTCTCAAATGGTCCCCAAAGTAAGATGTGGTTACAAGCAGGGCCGGCTCCAGCATTTCTGCTGCCCCAAGCAAAAAAAAAAAAAAAAAGCTGCAATCACGACCGGCGGTGGCAATTGGGGGAAAAAAAAAAGCCGCGATCGGTGGCGGCAGTTCGGCGGCAGGTCCTTCGCTCCTAGAGGGAGTGAGGGACCTGCCGCCCCTCTCCCTTGGCCGCCCCAAGCACCTGCTTGTTAAGCTGGTGCCTGGAGCCGGCCCTGGTTACAAGCCATACAAACTTGGAACTATATAACAAACCACAGTTGGGATGGATTCTACTCTGGCACACTCCTGTAAATCTGGAGAAGCTTTTCTGAAGTTAATGCAGTTGCTCTGGATTAACTCTGATTCAACCGAGAGCAGAATTTAGCTTCTGAAGTCCTGAGCAAGATGGGATTGGGGGAGTACAAGTTCAGAAGACAGTAAAAGTTATTTTTTTTAATAGTAGAGGTAGAGAATAAACACCTGTTAAAGAGACTGGGGCTTAGAGTTGCTGAGTGTCCTCGCTTCTCCCACCCTAGGCAAAGCCTGAGAGAAGAGGTGAGTTTTTCAGCATGTTGGGAAGGACACCCAATCTAGACTGGTGAATCAAGGCGGGAAGCAAGGTTCAGAGTCCAAGATCTCTAACAAAGAGCTTCCTACCAGCTACCCTGTAATAAATAAAGCAGGGAGCTATTACCCGGAGGCCTAGGATTAGTCCACACTGCCTGTTGTTTAACTGGAGGAAAAAAACCAATATAATTCAGTGAATTCTAACTTTGTCATTGTCTTTCACATGCCAATAAACCAGCTTAAACAAAGGATAATAAAGAAGAAGGTTAAAGCCCTGATTATCTCAAGGACAGAGGGGCTGAAGCAGCTTGGCTAAAATTAAAACTGAACTAACCACTGAGTAAAATTTAAGCTGGAGCTTTTTGCAGGGGGTTTTTCCTGGCTGTTTCTGCCCACCTCCCACACTCGATGGAGAATGCTTCTTGCCCACAAACCTATGCTATCATGACCCACAGCACTTAGGAGGAAACCATTCATATTATCCTGACAAACATGTGATGGTTTGGACTGTGCAATTGGGGTGAGATGGGGCGGATAAGATGATGGAGCAGAAAGTGGCTCTCTCCTTGCCATGCCCCTTTGTGCTCTAGATCTCTGGAACTCAATTTTCAGAGCCAGTGGAAGGCCTTCTGTGAAACTGTGGAGATAGAACACATTGTGTGGACCTGATTCCCCTCTGGTGGCTACCTTGTCAGGATTTATGGATTTATACTCCCCTCCCACTCTCTGAAGCAGACTGGAGCCCTTGAATTTAGGTGGCAGAAGACTGGATGAGCTAGGAATAGCATCTAGGGGCCAGGTTGTCAGCCCTGCTGCACTTCTTGCAACACTCCATAGTGCCGTGCATACCAGGCAGTTCTGTAGGGGAGTCCCTGGGTTGTGCACAGCCAGCACAGATCTGGGCCAGCCTCTCTAGTCCTTTGATTACGAAAATGTCTGTTAGGGTGAGATTTCCTGCTTGATTCCAGAGGCCTCTATTGTATGTTTGCTGGAAGAGTAAATCCACACCTGGCCCCGCACAGGAAACAGCCTAGCCAAGCCTGATTGGATGAGTTGGCTACGGAACTTTACACAGTATTAGTACACGCATGCAGTGGGTATTGTTTCAATCCTTCTGGGTCTCAGGGCTTCGAGGGGTTGGCTCCAAATGTTGTTCAAATTATGTAAATTTCCAAACCTTGAATGAATATTCACTGCAAAATTAAAGCAAAACACTTAATGTATTTATTTAGACCCATAGACAGTAACGCTGTCAGATTTCTAACATTTTTTGAAATTATTTCTTTGTAGAATGACTATTTTGCCAACAGCTGTTCTGTCCTGGAGACTGCAAATATTCTGTTGCAGGATGTATTGAATCCATATGTTGCTTAGCCACAGTTTTATTAGTCTCTTTAGCTGACTGGCATTTTCTTTCTCTCCCCATCCAATAAGAGTTTGATGTCTGGAAGAATTTAATCACAGCAGTTTTGTTCTCAGGCAATTTAAACTATGTGGTTTTTACCTTCAAATAGGAGTAGGACAAGAACATGTTTTAGCAAGTTATAAAGTTATGCTAGGACTAGGATGTAAATAGCAGGCAAAAAAGTAGCCGCTTAACCTATTGAAATTCAATCGGTTGTTAAACAGTTAAACAGGGGAACTAGAGGTGTGGGGGTGCTGCAGCCCCCCCATGTTTTACGCAGGGCTCCGCTGCCCCCCTGCATTCCCAGGATCCCCACAGCCACCCTCCCTCCCATGCGCCTGGGGTCCCAGCTGCTCCCCCCTCGCGTCCGGGGTCCCAGCTACCGGCCCTGCACCCGAGGCTCTGCTGCCACCAGTGCCTGGCATCCGGGTGCGGGGCCGACAGCCAGGACCCTGTGCCTGGGCCGGCAGCAGAGCCCCGGGTGCTTGTTTAATTGTTTTTTAATCGTTAACTGGAACTGATAAACATCAAGCTTATCAGTTAACTGGTTAAACTTTTACATCCATAGTAGGATCAGGTTTCAGTAGTTTTTCTCAGGCCCAGTCTGGGTCACCATCTATTTTCATAGGCAGGTCTCTTGGGTAGGAGGACATGCATGGTCAAACATGATGAAAAACAGCAGAAGAATGCAAAATTGGGTTTGTTTTTATCATTGACTAGTAAATTGCAGATACAATGCCCAACAAGGATATCAATCCAGTAAATAACTTTAGATTAGTGAGGAGTGGAGAGGGGTCCAAACAAAATCCCCAGATCCCACCAAATTTAGCGTCTTCTTTGGGTCCTGATCCTTTGATTGACCTCAACTCCTACTTAAGTTAATGAAATCTAAGTGCACTTACTTTGTAAGAGCCAGCCCTTGAATCTGATCTTTGTAGCTTGGACCTGCCTCTAGCAGGGATGTGATACTTTCCCTGTTCAGAATAGTTTTGGATATCATCCAGTCAAGTCTTAACTATTCAGATCCAGAGTGCTGATCTTCATTCCTCAAATATAAGTATCCAATCGTAAATTAATGTACTCTAAAATCAAATTTAGAACTATATACAACAAAAATAAATTGGTTGAAACTTAAGGAAAATAAATCAATTATCCTGCTGCATCTCTCAGGTTTTCTCTTCCCTAGTTTTAACACTTCTAATCCTGATAACAGGCCCCCTTCATAATTTTTATCATAGCAGAACACTAGCTCCACTATAGTTGAGGTTAAGATCACTTTGTTTAAAGATGGACTATTCTAAGGGCTCTCAAATCCACGTTTCCCTTTCCATGCCTCAGGGGGATGCTGGGTAGTGTTAGTGGTTCAAATTTTGGGATTATTTAAGCAAGGGATTCCCACGATACAGCAAAGCCCTCAACATTTTACAAAATTATCTCCTAATGGTTTTTCTGCATATCTTGGGAGGGCTCAAACTGGCTCTCATCCTTCTCAAACTGGTCTCAGTCACTTGGGATTTATGTCTGTTAGTGCAGAGCACTGCCCTTTCAGAGGGGTTAGTCTGAAGAAGTTATTCAGGGCTAAATTTGGCAGTTCAGGGCCCTGGGTGCCAAACTGAGGCACCTAAAAAGTAATACATGTGTGTGCACAAAGACTAGAGCTCTGTTAAAGCAAAAGTGTTTCCAAGCAGCCTATCATTCTAACTGGGTGGCTCAAGGTGACATATTGTGGTTATTGAACCTGAGCTACAACCACACACTGTGAGTTTGAGCCCCCTTGGCATTTTTCAGAGATTTGATTTAAGGTTCTTGTGCTCTCTTTCTGCCCTGTCTCTAGTTCTGTTTGGGGGACAGCAGTCACTAGCACTAGTGCCATAGGGATGAATACAGAGGTCCTTTTAAACTAAATTACCACTGAAGTCCATTTGAGATTTTCCTGGGTAAGAACCTCAGGATTTGGTTCTGTGGCACTATTGGTTTGGCCATGGGTCCTTGGAGTGGATCTGCTAGGGCAGCATCTAATTTAGCCAGCTCTCTGTCCCTTCCAAATCTGAAGCGCCCTTGCAGAGGGGCCTTGTAGGGCTGGGTGAAGGAGACTATGCCTTGGAGGTGGTACCCCATTGTTCCACACCCTCAAGCCAGGTTCAATGAATGCAGGCTCCCATCCATGTGAGGAAGAAAGGGAGCATGGAGCACTATCCCTTTATATATGGTATCTATATACAACAGGTTTCAGAGTAGCAGACGTGTTAGTCTGTATCAGCAAAAAGAACAGGAGTACTTGTGCCACCTTAGAGACTAACAAATTTATTTGAGTATAAGCTTTCGTGGGCTACAGCCCACTTCATCAGATGCATAGAATGGAACATACAGTAAGAAGATATTTTTCATGTTCTCTGTATGTATAAATATCTTCTTACTGTATGTTCCATTCTATGCATCCGATGAAGTGGGCTGTAGCCCACGAAAGCTTATGCTCAAATAAATTTGTTAGTCTCTAAGGTGCCACAAGTACTCCTGTTCTATATACAATGGCTAATTGAACTACTGAATGGGTGTTTCCTGACCCTGGTATAACAGCTGAAATGGTTGTTTGGGAAGGTGGGCCATGCTATGTGTCACTAAAATGTAGAGAGAGGTGCCAGAGTCAATATAACCTGCTGTCTGTTCCCTGAGGAGGAAATCCTGGGTCAATTTTGCACATTTGTTAAATGGGTGTGAGATGGGTAGAGGTTACGGGGGGATTTGTTGTGTCACACAAGTATCCACATGGAGAAGAGGCTTGCCAAGTTCCAGCAGAGGCCAAGGTGACCAGGAAACAGGCTTCAGGAGTGACGTAGAGGAAACTTGATAGAGTTGCTTAATTAGATCACTCGGCAAAGAACAGCAGAATTAATGGCCAAGGCAGTTGGCAGAAATCTTTTTAGTCCTTTTACTCCCTAACAAACATGCATTAGTTAATAGTTCGCAGTTTTTGCCTCTACTTTTTTCTGACAAATTAAACTGGTTTAATAGGTTTACACTCGCTTATCCTGTGCTAGGAAACAATGTCTATTTCCTTTTTCTTTCCTCTAAGCTCTTGGCAGCCAAGGACCTGAAGGGGGTTCCTTTGCTGCCACTGTGTGTGTAGGCTGTCAGGATTTTATTTTGAATTTTACATCTTCTGTGAAGATGACAGCAGCCTAATATCAGTAGTAAAACCAGATACCCTGTACTATAGGCTAGACTGTGGGATACAGCCACAGCCCTGTCTGGGGGTGGCATGCCTCTGTGCCGTCCCTGGCAGTGAGCTGACGGGAACACACCACTCTTGGAGAGGATGCACTCCCTTTTGGTTCAGTGTCTGGCTTGGAGTGGAGGCTAGAGCTGGGGTAAAAATAAAGTAACATTTTCATGACCATTTAGTTAGTTGAAATTTTGGTAAAAAATTACACTGTTATTTCAAATTTCATTTAGTGCCTCTGGAGTTGGTCCAACATTTTGAGATTTTTCTCAAACTGCTTTGTCAACATTTTAATTCTTTTTTAAAAGTTTTTGACTATTCAACTATGGATTTCAGAGTAGCAGCCATGTTAGTCTGTATCTGCAAAAAGAACAGGAGTACTGCTCAAATACATTCCTTAGTCTCTAAGGTGCCACAAGTATTCCTGTTTTTTGCAACTATGGATTGTTTTGTTTCCAAATTTTGAAACATTTTGACCAGTAAAGCCATTACAGCAGCTCCTCCTGGCCTACTTTGCAAAGGCTAGTTATTTCTTAATCTCTTGAGGCTCATGCAGCTTATAAAATAAATTAAGGTTCATCAAGAAGTTGAAACTAACAGAGGACTATACTTTTGGAACTGCCGGTACAGGGTTCTAGTACCTGTTCTGTAGGCATGTGTGGTTTTTTACAGAGAAATGGCAGGGTCTTCATACTTAGACTGCATCTGGGATCCTGTTATAAAACTAAGACTATGTCTAGGCTACAGACTACAACTGGCTGTAGCTACATTGGTCAGTGTTGTGATGAGGTGTGATCCTGCACAGACATAGCCATGCCAGCAAAAGCCGTTAGTGTAGATGCAGTTATACTGGCAAAACTGTGCTTTTATTGGTATACTCGTGGGATGCTGCATCCATGTTTGGAATGCTTTGCTGGTATAATATACTGGCATTCCATAAAGTGCTCCTAGTAGAGACATAGCTCGATATTGATCCTGCTTGTAACTTCTGCCCCTCCCAAAAGGAAGAGGAATCCTGTGTTCTCAGATTTTATGTCTAAAACATACTATAAAAAAGTTGACTAAAGTGAATATGTACTTCTAGAGATTAAGACTTTAAACTGACTTTTTGAATTGTTTGCAAAGTGTTCCTTTTGTGTGTGGGTGTGGGTGGTGAAATCTGCATCCCTTTATCTTGTTAAGGATAGCGTCTGTTTCACAAGCAGTGGAAGGGAGATGTTGTCCATAATCATTCTTGTTCTTGCTTTCAAGTGCTTGGGTTTTGGAAATGATCTGAGACGTAAGACATTTTTTTGATATTGGAATTTCACAGGGAGCAGATCTACTGAGCCAGAAAGTGCTATTTTTACATTCTGCTCTTTCAGGTTAGACCTGCACTCCAAGCAAAAGAGGGAATTTCCCTTCTGCTCTTTACCTTTCCCATTACAATCTTTCTTCTTTTCCCTTCCTTTTGTCTCTTGATTTTGTGTGTTAAATTTGTCTTAAATAGCCCTGTTGCCATGGAAACCAATGTAGCTGTGTTACAAGAATCAGAACACCAAAGTTATCCCCTGCTGTTTCATCTCTGGTTTATTTTAGTGAAAGCATGCAGGAGGGTGAACTGTGTCTAATGATTGGATCCTTGCAGTGCAGTCACACAACTGTGTCTTCAGCTTTTGCCAACGCTAAAAGGAAGGAGTAAATGTGATTTGCATGACTCCAGTACCATGTAATCTTGGGGGGCGAAATGGTAAAAAAGGGAAGTAGATTGATGGATTCTTGTGAATTTTAGCTCATTTACTTTAAATGAGGCAGCTTTAGTGAAAGATTCGTAGAGTTTAAGGACCGATGATAGATCATATATTCCGCTCTCCTGTAAATGACTGGCCATTAAATTTCACTCAGATACCACTGTATTAAGCTCAATAATTTGTGATTGAATAAAACATATTTCATGTTTGGTTAACGCGTATTTTCTAGAAACGCATCTAATCCTGATCTGACGATGTCAAGAATCCACCACTTTCCTTAGTAGTTTGTTCCAATGGTTAAACACCCTCACAATTAAAAATTTGTGCCATATTTCTAATTTGAATTTGTCCAGCTTCAGCTTTGTGCCATTGGTTCTTGTTATGCCTTTCTCAGCTAGATTGATAAAAAACCATTCAGTACCCAGTACTTTCTCCCTGTGAAGGTATTTATACAATCACATAATCAAGTTCTCTCTCAATCTTCTTTCTGATAAGCTAAACAGATTGAACTCCTTACGGGCTTGACTACACATGGAGCCATCTAGGAATGGCTATTCCTGAATATTGCCATGTGTGGACACTCTTATTCTGGGATAATGGTGTCTTGTTCCTGCTTAGCTTAATCCACTTGGAAAGTCTCTCACACTAAATAAGGGTATGTCTACACTACGGGATTATTCCGATTTTACAGAAACCGTTTTTTGGAAACAGAGTGTATAAAGTTGAGTGCACGTGGCCATACTAAGCATATTAATTTGGTGGTGTGCGTCCATGTACCAAGGCTAGCGTCGATTTCCGGAGCGTTGCACTGTGGGTAGCTATCCCATAGTTCCCGCAGTCTCCTCTTCCCATTGGAATTCTGGGTTGAGATCCCAGTGCCTGATGGGGCAAAAAACATTGTCGCTGGTGGTTCTGGGTACATCCTCCCGCTCCCTCCACCTCCCTCCGTGAAAGCAACGGCAGACAACCATTTCGTGCCTTTTTTCCTGGGTGAACTGTGCAGACGCCATACCACAGCAAGCATGGAGCCCACTCAGCTCAAGACAGCAGTCATGAACACTGTAAACACCTCGCACATTATCGTGCAGTTTATGCTGAACCTGGACCTGGAAAACCAGGCAAGGAGGAGGCAGCTACGGCAGTGCAGCGATGAGAGCGACGAGCACATGGACAAAGAATTCTCTCAAACCCCGGGCCCCGGCGCTTTGGAGATCATGCTGTTAACAGGGCAGGTTTTAGCCGTGGAATGCCGATTTTGGGCCCGGGAAACGAGCACAGACTGGTGGGACCGCATAGTGTTGCAGGTGCGGAATGATTCCCAGTGGTTGCGAAACTTTCGCATGTGTAAGGGCACTTTCATGGAACTTTGTGACTTGCTTTCCCCTGCCCTGACGCATCAGAATACCAAGATGAGAGCAGCCCTCACAGTTCACAAGCGAGTGGAAATAGCCCTGTGAAAGCTTTCAATGCCAGACAGCTACCAGTCAGTCGGGAATCAATTTGGAGTGGGCAAATCTACTGTGGGGGCTGCTGTGATGCAAGTAGCCAAAGCAATCATTGAGCTGCTGCTACCAAAGGTAGTGACTTTGGGAAATGTGCAGGTCATAGTGGATGGCTTTGCTGCAATGGGATTCCCTAACTGTGGTGGGGCGATAGACGGAACCCATATCCCTATCTTGTCACCGGAGCACCAGGGCAGCCAGTACAAAAACCGCAAGGGGTACTTTTCAATGGTGCTGCAACCACTGGTGGATCACAAGGGACATTTCACCAACATCAACATGGGATGGCCAGGAAGGGATCATGACGCTAGCGTCTTCAGGAACACTACTCTGTTTAAAGGGCTGCAGCAAGGGATTTACTTCCCAGACCAGAAAATAATTGTTGGGGATGTTGAAATGCTTATAGTTAACCTTGGAGACCCAGCCTATCCCTTAATGCCATGGCTCATGAAGCCATACACAGGCAGCCTGGACAGTAGTCAGGAGCTGTTCAACTACAGGCTGAGCAAGTGCAGAATGGTGGTAGAATGTGCATTTGGACATTTAAAGGGATGCTGGTGCACGTTACTGACTCGCTGAGACCTCAGCCAAACCAATATACCCATTGTTATTGCTGCTTGCTGTGTGTTCCACAATCTCTGTGAGAGTAAGGGGGAGACCTTTATGGTGGGGTGGGAGGCTGAGGCAAATCGCCTGGCCGCTGATTATGCGCAGCCAGACACTAGGGCGATTAGAAGAGCACACCAAGAAGCGCTGTGCATCAGAGAAGCTTTGAAAATCAGTTTCATGACTGGCCAGGCTACAGTGTGAAAGTTCTGTTTGTTTCTCCTTGATTGATTGACTCATTCCCTGTAAGCAACCCACCCTTCCCCTTCGATCACAGCTTGATTTCTAAGGAAATAAAGTCACTATTGTTTAAAACTCATTTATTCTTTATTAATTGATTATAAAAAGAGGGAGAGAAGTGACAAGGTAGCCTGGATGGGGTTTGGGAGAAGGATAGGAGGGAAGGAAAAGGCCACTAAAAAAGTTCAAAGTAATGACAGCCTTTTGGTTGGGCTGTCCACTGGGGTGGAGTGGGAGGGTGCACGGAGCCTCCCCCCACCCCCCGCCGTGTTCTTGGGCGTCTGGGTGAGGAGGCTATGGAACATGGTGAGGGGGGGAGAGTGGTTATACAGGGGCTGTAGCAGCACTCTGTTATCCTGCTGCCATTCTTGAAGCTCCACCAGACGCCAGAGCATGTCAGTTTGATCACGCAGCAGCCTCAGCGTTGCATCCTGCCATCTCAAACATCTCTTCTCTCCTCACGTTCGTCCCTCATGGCCTAACGTTCACTGGCAGCTTTCCTGTATTAGGGTGACCTTCCATTCATTCAGATGAGCTCTTTCATTGCGGGTTGATTCCATGATTTCCAAGAACATTTTGTCTCGCGTCCTTTTTTTTTTTTTTTTTTTTTTTTTTTGCTGCCTTATCTGAGATAGTCTTCCGGACGGAGGAGGGAGGCTTGAAAAATTTGCAGCTGCGGGAGGGAGAGAAAAAAGGGAGAGAAGTATTTAAAAAGATGCATTTTACAGAACAATGGTTATACTCTTTCACGGTGAACAACACTATTCACATTACATAGCACATATGATTTCAGTACAAGGTTGCATTTTGCATCTTAATAATATTGAGGGTCTGTGGCTTTGGTGTTAGAGATCAGACGCAGGTCCGGGCAACAGAATTCGGTTTGCATGCGGCCATGGTAAGCCATTGTCTTTAGGCTTCTGCAGCCCTCATATATCCAGTGCCCTACTTTCCCACATACCAAGCAAAGCCCGTTGAGTGCTGCGGTTTTCCTATTAACGTGCAGCAGCATAAACCAAACTAACTCCCCCCTCCAATTCTCTGGGATGATTGCTTTATCCCTCCCCCCACTGCGTGGCTGGTATCAGGGAAGATCCCTGCTAGCCAAACGCGAAAAGCTCTGGGCCAATGATCTTCCCTCTCCCCCCGGCTTGGCTAACTGCAGGGAAGGATTTCTTTTCAGCCACAGGCAAACAGCCCAGTAGGAATGGCCACCTCTGTCCCCTTAATTAAATTCCCGTATTTCAACCAGGTTACCATGAACGATATCACTCTCCTGAGGATAACACAGCGAGATAAAGAACGGATGTTGCTTGAATGCCAGCAAACACCGGGACCATACGCTGCCAGGCTTTGTCATGCAATGATACCAGATTACTTGCTACTAGCATGGCGTGGTCAAGTGTCCTACCATGGAGGACGGAATAAGGCTGCTCTGCCCAGAAACCTTCTGCAAAGGCTTTTGGAGTACCTCCAGGAGAGCTTCATGGAGATGTCCCTGGAGGATTTCCACTCCATCCCCAGACACGTTAACAGACTTTTCCAGTAGCTGTACTGGCCGCGAATGCATCCCAAGTCCTCAGGGCAAATTAATCATTAAAAAATGCTTGCTTTAAAACCATGTTTTATATTTACAAAGGTACACTCACCAGATGTCCCTTCCATAGCTTCATGGTCTGGGAGGGTTGGAAGGGTACTTCAGTCAGGCTGAGAAAAAGATCCTGGCTGTTAGGGAGAATGGAGTGCTGTGTGCTCTCCGCAAGCTCGTCCTCATCCTCCTCATCTTCCCTGTCCGCAGAATCCTCAGCCATGGCTGAGATTACCCCCGTCTTGGAATCCACGGTCAGAGGTGGGATAGTGGTGGCGGCCCCCCCTAGAATTGCATGCAGCTCAGCGTAGAAGGGGCATGTCTGTGGCCCTGCCCTGGAGCTTCCGTTTGCTGCTTTGGTTTTCTGGTAGGCTTGTCTGAGCTCCTTAACTTTCACGCGGCACTGTAGTGAGTCCCTATTGTGGCTTCTCTCCATCATGCCATTGGAAATTTTTTTCAAATGTTTTGGCATTTTGTCTTTTGGAACGTAGTTCAGCTAGCACGGAATCCTCTCCCCATATAGCGATCAGATCCAGTACCTCCCATACAGTCCACGCTGGTGCTCTTTTTAAATTCTCAGACTGCATGGGTATGGTTACCTGCGCTGATGAGCTCTGCATGGTCACCTCTGCTGATCAGCTCTCCACACTGGGCAAACAGGAAATGAAATTCAAAAGTTTGCGGGGCTTTTCCTGTCTACCTTGCCAGTGCATCCGAGTTCAGATTGCTGTCCAGAGTGGTCACAACGGTGCACTGTGGGATAGGTCCTGGAGGCCAATACCATTGAATTGCGGCCACACTAAATCTAATTCAAAATGGCAATACCGATTTCAGGGCTACTCCCCCTCGTCGGGGAGAAGTACAGATATCAATATTAAGAGCCTTTTATATTGAAATAAAGGGCTTTGTTGTGTGGACGGATGCAGGGTTAATTCAGTTTAACGCTGCTAAATTTGAGATAAACTTGTAGTGTAGACCAGGCCTAAGGTATTTTTTCTCTAGCCTTGAAATTGTATAATTGTCTCTTTCCTGCAGCCTCTCCCATTCTTCAACATCCTTTTTTCAAATGTGGATCCAGGAGGAGGAAACAGTATTCTAGTGTTGACCTCACCTTATGAAGTGGCTTGTAAACTGTTGCATTCTTCCTTATCTTTAATTTGCTTTCTCTGTACTTTCAGGGAATCTATTTTCCTCTTTTTCCTGCTATTTCTTTTTGCCTCTTCTCCTGTTTTGAGGGGAGAGTGCAGCTCAGAAAATAGCTTTTAAGTCACTTTTTTGCCATTGAGATTCTGGGCTGCTCTGTTGGTTGCAGCAGCCAAAAACATTGTTGGTTTAAAAAAAAAAAGTTTTTGAAACCCCAAAATTTTAGTGCTTGGGATTTCCATTAAAAATTGTAGCATTTTTGTGAAAAATGAAAAAAAAAAAACAAAAAACCCACCACTTTTTTTTCTTTTGAAAATTTTCAGACCGTGCTGACTATTCTCTAAGCAGGTCTGTATGGGATATTTACTCCAGAAGAGTCTATTCCATCAAGCTCTAATCTATCTTGCCAAGGCTGTAATCAGTCTTTCACTGCTCAAGATGCTGGAAAGCAAGCTGCTCATGATGTGAGCAAAAGATCTTTTCACAGGCAGGGTGGGGAAAAGGCTTATTTAAACTCGTCCATTGCTAAGTGACCACATGTACATGATGTCATTGGCAATGCAGTCATGTGCCAGCCTGTCAAATAGAGGTGAGTGTTCACCCCCCAACAGATTTCTTTGTTGGCAACAAATTGCTGCGTGGGGCAATGAAAAATCGCCTCTTCAGAACTCACTGTGACATGTAAGAGCACATGGCAATGCTGGGGAGAGATGGATGTTGGGAAGTATATCTTTCTTGTCAAATCCTTTGCTGTGTGTTCAAAAGGATCGCCAGCAGCAGAGCTTTGAAGTGTCCTGAGCTTTTTAGCCAAGCGTTATGATGGTCCTTGCTAGGGTTGCTTCAAAGTCCGATTGTGCAATGAAATCTGTAACAGTTGCTAAGGAGCTTAAACTGAAGTGATGGGTAATTTGAAATATTTGTTTCCTTTTTCATGGATCTGTTGCTTCCATGGCAACACTGAAATCAAAGCCTGAGGGTAGCACCTTGCCAGATTTTTACCATTGGCGTTTACTGATGCAAGAGATCATGGGCTTGATGAATTAAGAGCAGCCTGTCCAAGGGATAAAGAATACTAACAGATTAATGCAAGAACTAGAGCTGCCAAATCCCCATTACCATAGATATGACACAAGCATCACTTCACAAATACAGCAAGCACTTTAGCCTTTGCTAGAAAACGTGCTTTGCAAGGGCAAGAGAAGCATATCTGCTTACCAAGAAAATCAAAGAATGCAGGTTACCTCTCTACTTTAAAATTATCCAGTTTGTGTGACTGATGCAAATGCAAGTATCACGATTAAACTCACCCTGACATGCTGTGGAGATTGCAAGGCTTAGCTGTTAGCCATGGGGGACTGAGATCAAAGGCAAAATACCTAGTAGTGATCAGCGCATCCCCTTGAGCCCCTATCTACTGGACTTTGTGTTTGAATTATAGGCAAGGCTATTAGCGCCACTTATTAAGGTTACTTGACCCTTCCCATTATAAGGCCATGTTTTCACTTTGCTTATAATTTTGCCAAAATTACTGTTTGGGCTGAAATTTTCCATGCCAAGTGTTTTTCTGAGGCTGAATATTTTTGGAAAATTTTCGACAAAATAGTTAGTGATTTCTGAGAACAAGGCTGGGAGAATGTTTTACTGATGTTAAAAAATTTTAATGACCCTTTTTCTAATGACCTAGTTACCCTCAAGTTTTGGATCAGGGATTTGAAATTTGGCTGGGGGTGGCCTTTGTATCAGGCATGTGTCTTGTGCTGTGTCACCCAGTCCATCCAAATTTGGCTAAGTTACAAGCCTTTGAAAAATCACACTTTGCACGTGCTCAGCAAAGACTTAATTTTGTGATGTAGACATACCTTATGCTGACCTAAGGTATGTCGATGTACAGCCACCTCAGTAATTAAATCACTTTTGTATGTCCACACTACATTCCTTGTGTCGCTGATGTGTGTCCTAACCAGGAGCGCTTGCATTGATTGAACTGTCAGTGCGGGGCATTGTGGGACAGCTTCTGAAAGCCAGCAAGTCTATGTAAGCAATGCAGCATCTACATTGACACTGTTGGCCTAACTATGTCAACCTAAGTGCTACGCCTCTTGCAGAGGTGAAGTTATTAAGTTGGTATAGAGGGTGAGTTATGTTGTCAGGAGCGACGTTTTAGTGTAGATGCTTAGAGTTAGGTCTACATAAGCTGTTTTGCATTGACCTAACTCTGTGGTGTACACCAGGGCTTAGATTGTAGCTAAATTCCCTGAAGATTCTGTCTACACTGAGCATGCTCCAACCTAGGGTGGGGACTTTCCCTGCCATTGCAGCTTTGGGCTGCGGAGGCTATGCTAGATCTAGGCACCTGAAATCAGACCAGAGTCTGCTTTCAATGACCCCCACCCTGCTGGACCCAGGCAGCCTGCAGGAGGAAGCTGCATGATTCAAGTATAGAAGGGACAAGAGATGGATCTGCAGGTGAGGTGGCATGAGCATATGGAGTGTGCAGAGAGTAGATTGGGGTAGGGAGACTGGGACTGAAGCAGTGGCACTGGAACAGTTTTTACAGTGGGAGTGCTGAAAGCCAGTGGTCTCCACTCCAACTTTTTACCTCACCCCCCCCAAGCTGGGGCCAGGAGTGGGACCGTGGTGAGGATGCGGACAGGGGTAAGGAGGCCAAGGCTGGGACCCCATGCGGGGAGCCAGGAGTAGAGCCCCCAGTGTGGGGCCGGCGGCAGCTGGGACCCCATGTGCAGATGTAACACTGACGGACCCTAGTTGTCGGTGGGCAGGGTTGAACCGGGGATCTCTGGAGCTTAGTGCATGAGTCTCTACCCCATGAGCTAAAAGCCAACTGGCTGTTAGCTAAGTCTGTAGAGCAGACTCATCAATTGCTCTTTAAGTAGTCTTGGTGCCACTAGATGGGACAGGACATCACATCCAGAAGGTGTGTGTGGGTTACACAGACTCCAGGTGGGGGCCATGAACAGAGCCTCGGGCGCGGGGCTGGCAGAAGCTGGAATCCTGTGTGCACAGCCCTGTGGTGTGGGGCCAACGGCAGTTGGGACCCCCCATGCGGGGCCAGGAAAAGAGCCCTGGGTGCTGGTCCTGCAGCTGGGGTCCTGCATGTGGGGCCAGGAAAAGTGCCCCGGGCGCAAGTCCAGCGGCAGCTGGGACCCCGCATGGGGGGCTGAGAACAGAGCCCTGGGCGCAGGTCCAGCAGCAGCCAGGACCCCGTGTCCAGGGATGGGAGCAGAGCTGCAGGCATGGGTCCTGCAGCCAGGAGTCGGGACCCCAGGTGTGGGGACAGGTGCGGAGCCCTGGGCACTGGGCTGGCAGCACTGGGACCCTCGGCGTGGGGTGGTGGGCATGACCCCGCACAAAAACTGGGGGTGCTACAGTACCCCCTGCATCTCTAGTTCCTGTGCCTATGGACTGAAGGTTGGCAATAGGCAAAGGGAAAGTGGGACTGGAAGGGGGGCAGAGACCGGTGTTGGCTGGGCAAAGGGATGGTGACTGGCAACCAGTAAGTGGGGGGAGACTGAGATCTGATGAGGTGACTGCATGGTCTGAAAGACATTATACATCAGCTGGAGATAAGTGGCTCTATGCTACCAAAGGATTCTTCTCCATCAAGGAGAATGATTTTCTGCCCTTTTAGGGTAGCTTTCTGGCTGTTTTGTGCTGCTGAGCAGACAGAGCCGGAGTCAATGAAATCATTTTATTTGAAATCATTTTACAAACCTTTTCAGGTCAGAGTAAATAACATTCATGAAGTCTGAACTCTCAAATCCAGGCTGTGTTAATTAGTTATGATTAGTTACAAGCCATGTGCTATTCTTTCTGCTCCCTGACTGGATGCATATAACTCCTTTTACAACCAGGTTTCTGGTGTGAATAATATGGTTATACCACATTCTGGCCCCAGAAATTCACAGGTATCAGGCTGCATGTGTTTGAGTCTTGAATCTGTAGCTCCGTGTCGGCATTATGCTCCAGTGCTGTACACAAACCAACATTTTAAAGTACAGTTGAGAGAAAAGCTAAGGAGGTTGATTCTGCTCTCCTCTATACCAGTGTAAATCTGGAGGAATTCTCTATTGAAGTCAATAGAATTACACTAATGCAAAATCATTGTAATGAGAACAGAATCATGCCCAAGGTATCCTGCATTATGGAAAGTTTAAGAAAGCAAAAGCATGGTAAAAAAATTATTGCTTGTTGATACACTGTGCCCTTTTTCTGGCCTTTTATGCCCTTTTAAAACAAAGTGCTCACTGGGTTACTTTGGGGCTTTGTAACCCTGTAAAACCCTGAGCAATCCCAGTGATTTCTGTGCAAATATTTGATGATATTATGGATGTAAAGATAACAGCATCTTCTGCAATTTAATCCCATCCCTAATAAAAGACAGCAGAGCTGCATTCTGCATAAAGATAACTAGTTGGTGTCTCAGTGAAACAGGCTTAATGGCATATATATAATTATGGATAAGATTACATAAGGGATACAATAAAGACTGGAAAAACAAAGAATTTTTTAAATGAAAAATAGGCATAATTTGCACTAGAATTACTAGAGAAAACCCAAGAATACAGGGTCCACTATAGCAGCTGGTAGATTTATTCTCTTTTCCCTGTGAGGTGTCTTGGGGATACTGCCTTGGGCATGTTTGCCTGCACTCCATGTTGCCATTGTTTCCTGGAGCTGTTGCCTTTTCTAGTCTTAGAATTTTCTATTTTAAACTTCCAACTAAACAAAAAATATCAAGTGACAGTAGTCATTGAGGACAAGTCCCTTTAGAGCAGCTCTGCACAGTTAGTGAAATATCTAGATGCCTAGACTTTCAGCAGGCATTGAGTGCCCAGCTCTTATTGGTAGTCAATGGGATGATTTGGGGAATCTTTCTGTACCACTTATGAATTGTGGTTGACATTATGGAATAGTTACTATGAGAATTGCAGTATCATTGAATGCTTCTATATACATTTGGAAATCACTGTTGCTGATGGGGCTATAAGTCTGTCTTTTTCAGACCAGGGACAGTGATTGGTTGTTAGGCCTTAAATGGTAGTCTATTCAGGTGGAAACACCTGAATGACGAGGGTTTGGGTAAGGCTGAAAGAAGCTACTTCCTCCAGCTTGTCTGCAGGGAGGGAGAAGTGGAGAATGTAGAAAATTCCCAAAGACATAGAGGTGACAAAGCAGGGGGTTAGAAAGGACTCATGAGGGGAAGGCTCAGGAGAGACACACTGGAAGTTTGGACAAGAGAAGAGTCAGGCAGGCTTTCATAGCAGGGGGTGGCTGGCTTAGCTGCGGGACCAAAGGTAGAGAGAACAAGCTGGCTTATGGGGAGAAAGGCACCATGGTTCAGAAGCAGAAGGATCCTAGACACCATTAGAGGACCCTGACGCCAGCCCAAAGAAAGCTCCAGAGTGGTGAGGAAACTGAAGCAGAGAAATGTATATAGGGTTTATTATTTTTGTATAGATGTGTGTGTTTTGTGCAGTAAAGAGCAATGGTGCTTTTAGAATGTTGTGCAAACTTGTGTGCGCGTTGTGTTATACCTATCACGTGCCTTTTGAAAAGTGAACCAATGAAACTAGAGCATCCACATGGCTGGAGTTCTGGGTGAGGGGAATCTGAGGGGCCAGCACTGGTTGCAGGGGCTAGACAGCTGGACAATGAGGTCTCAGCTCTCAGGCGGGGGCGGTAGAGGAACTGCAACCTGAGAGTGTGTCTAAAGACCCCAAACCAAAGGCAGAGCATGGACTCTGTTCAGACTCCAGAGGCTTAAAACACAGAGGTATTCAGCATTTGGATCCCTTCACAACACTCCGGTGTGAGTGTTTGACTAGATCTGTGACAGGCACCTCACTCCATTTATCTTTGAAAGTCTCCCCCAGTCATCAATCCCAATGTATGGTCTAATAAGAGCTAAATATTCTTATTCCGTACAAAAATGGCCTGGTTCTACACTCCTTACTCAGGCAAAATCCCCATTGACCTCAGGTGTAGTGTTGCTTGAGTGCACATGGGGGAGAAGGGGCAGGTTCAGAATTGGACCTACACTTTACAAAATGTAGGTCCATCAGATTCTTTAAGCTAAAGTGGATGGATGGCCAGGATAATGGGCTCAGTTCCTGCAAGTACAAATGCCCTCCGTTCCCACTGAAGCTAGCACTTTGAAAAAGGTGCTCAGCACTTCTTAAGAAGACAACCCCTTGCGGCATCAGATCTGATGTGGGTGGCTGCGAGTGTCACGGTTTGTTTTGTAGTTGAAGAGCTGATTCCTGAGACAGCCGTTGTGGCAGCCAGGTAGCTAAACCCAGAGGGACTAAGGCCCCAGGTCTACACTACAGACCAATAGCTATATAACTACGTTGCTCAGGGATGTGAAAAATCCACAGCTCTGAGTGACGTAGTTATACTGACCTGACCCGCCATGTAGACAGTAGGGTGACCAGATGTTCCGATTTTATAGGGACAGTCCCGATTTGTGGGTCTTTTTCTTATATAGTCTCCTATTACCCCCACCCCCACACCCACCCCGCTGTACCGATTTTTCACATTTGCTGTCTGATTACCTTAGTAGACAGCGCTATGTCCATGGGAGAGCTTCTCCCATCAACATATCTACCACCTCTTGGGGAGCGGATTAACTACACCGATGGGAAAAGCTCTCCCATTGGTGTAGCAGCACTTTCACTAAAGCGTTACAGTGGTGCAGCTGCACCAGTACAGCTGTAGTGCTGGACATGAAGACAAGCCCTAAGAGAATAAGCAAAAGCAACCCTAGCAACTACTCAGACCAGCACTCAAAGATCCCAATCCGGGATAAATATAAGACCTTGTGATTGACTCCTGGGGCTATTGTTAAGAGTCTTTAAGGAAAGAAGAGTTTTTGTTGTGAACGGGTGCTTTCTTGGTGCAGCAAGCACACACCTACACCCACCAAATATTTCCGGATGCCCACCTGGGTGGTGTTTGATAATAGCACTTTATATCTGACGATGGCGCAGTGCTTCATGAAGATGAGTAAACATCACCCTCCCTTTACAGATGGGGCAGCGGAGGCACAGAGCACCTAAGGACTTGCCCAATGTCCCATAGTGAGTCAGAGGTAGAGACAGGAATTGACACTCTGACTCCCAGTTCAATGCTCTGTTCTCTGTAGCATGCTGCCTCCTACACCTTTTTTGGTCATTTTTCACACCAAGTTCACAACTTCTCTTAAATAGAGTCTGGCTATGAGAATCAGGCCCTCAGTCCCAGGAGCTCTTTCCCTATGTCCAAAATCCCCACTTCCCCCTCAGCTTGTGCCCTCTTCGCCTTATCCGCCCCTACAGTCCTGCAAAATGGCCAGATGGCTTGCTGCCATTCAGAGGACAGCTCCACCTTGGAATGCTCCTCCTCCCTGCTGTATCCTGTCTGGTAACCCAGCAGTCAAAGGCTTCCCTTTGAAGGCCCTGTGGCCATCCCACACACCCTTTCTGAACAGACAGGTCTACATTCCACACTGATAGGCTTCAATGCCACCATAAAGGTAATTTCCTACTACTCCCTTCACCTTATTTGATAAGACACGTATCCACCACAGACCCCATACAGGGGAAACATTTATTTTCATGCATTTAAAAATAGAAAGGTGACGTAAAATACAGAATGGATGCATATATAACATAGAGTGTATTAACATACTTAATATATATTTTTAAATTCTTTTACTTGATTATATAATGACATCAGGCATGTATATCTTGCTTCCAACCCAGTATATCTGATTTCATTAGAATATTGATCTATCATGCTCTCGCTCTTACTTTGGTCCACCAGACATTCTGAACCCCCTGGAATTTCTGCTTTCCCCCACTTCCAGCCTTGGCTTGGTCCTGGTTGTGGTGGACATGTGAACAGTGCAAACGATCTTTCAAGAGCTTATTTCAAGCACTGATATCAAAATGAAATATTTGCAATGACACAAGTATAGAGTGCTGCCAAAATGGGCACATGATTCACATTATCATTTTTTAATTTCTGTTTTATTGATTTTTTTCCTCCAAAAATAAGGGGAGAACAAAGACAGAAAGAGCACACACAAAAAAGTACAGGAGTGGAAAGAGGGGGAAAGGAAAGGAAGAAAAGGGGGCTGGGAGGGTAAAGGACAATGATATTTTGGGTTGCATCTGCTAGGAATTAATCAAAGATTTCTAAAAGGTCAGACAAAATCTTTTCAACTTTTTCAGAGGTCTCTCTTCTCTGAAATGTTGCCTGCTCTTTAGCTGCCAGGTTAACCAAGTCACTGTGCCAAGCTTCTATCCCTGGAGGCACTTTGCTCTTCCACCTAAGCAATAGGAGTTGTTTGGCTACAAGCACTGCTCTGGAGTATCAAGCTTTGAGTAGGAGAGTTTCCAAGCCGATGGGATATATCCCAAAGCACAGTTCTGGGAAGTAACTTTTCAGGAGGTATCAATTATCTTATTAATCTTCCTGTGTACTCCTAGCCAAAAGGATTGTATCCTAGGTCAGTCCTAAAACACATGAGCCAGTGTGGCTCCATGAGACATACATTTCCAGCAGCATTCTGTTTGTTTATAGATTTAAAAAGCAAATCAAAATAAAACCAGTGCTATTTTGCATAGGAATAACATACTATCATTTAAAAACTCATGATATAATAAAGTCATGACCTGGAATGTGTAGGCCAACACTGAAGAAGGAAAAATACCATATAAGCTGCCTATCTGTTGATGAGTAAAGTATGACACAGAACCAGTCTGTGGATGGGATCGGATGTGATGGTGATGGAAAGGCATGAGAAATAAACATGACTTGCACATATATGAGATGGATATGCAGTAATGTAAATGTGGTTCAGGCACATTCCTTTCCTGGAATGTAGTCATCTGGTATGAAATATACTGTACAAATGGGCATGCTTTCATTCTGTACAGCTGTCCTGATGGCTCTGTGCATGCAATTGCTTGTCAGAAAACCTTACAGAACCTGTGAATGCTGCCTCCTGTGTGGTGTGAGATCTGCTGTGGAGGTGTTTCTGGGAACTCCCAGCCACCTGTGTCTGTTCCATGTGCCTTTCTTTAATTGGATCCTCTGAGGGCTATGTTGTTATATCAGCATGCTAATTAACTATGGAACAAAATGTTAAATAGAACGCTGTGAACAAATGCTGCTCCCTGCCTTCTCCTAGCACAATAGCCCTAAAACACAATGAAAACAGAGCAGTTCTGCTGTGGGAGAGAGCTGAGGTGGAGAGGTGCAGAAAGCTCGAAAGATCAGCACTCCAAACACTATGCAGCTGAGGGGGCACCATCCATGCTTGTATAGACGGGTGTTTTGTGCTTTAGCTAATAGATCCACTATCTGTATAGATCCACCAGCCAAATTCTCCTAGTGGGCAGGGAGGGCAATGTTGCAGAAGAGATTATGGGAGCCCTAATTGAGGTCACAGAGTAGCTCTGCTCTTGCTCCAAGTCTTGAGAAGATAGATTCAGTTTCCCCCACTCCTCATCCCCAGCTGCCACTGAATCTAGGTGCCTAATCTGCTTACTCAGGCTTTCATAAAAGGGATAATTTACCCTTGGACCAAACCTTGGTATCATTCTAATTGGTACTAAAGCAATTTTATAACATTCTGGGTCAGCACCCAGTGAGTACTCAAATTCACTGGGGGTATGATCATAAAGGACACAGTTCTTCTCCGTGTATCCTCGGTAACACACACACTGCATGAACTGTGTTTTGTCTTTCAGAATCACAGTGAATCCTGGGTCATACCTTGTTCCCCACACAGAGAGGAATAACTGGATCCTTGTAACCTGAGACCCCTGGCATTAGCATTCATGGATCACAGAGAGCTTCATCTGAACGGCCTGGGAAGGGTGAGCATGACGCTATAATGATTAAAGTGCATTATTCTCTTTAATTTTTTAATATTTGAAACTTTGCCTGGTGGCCAGTTTGACTATAGACTGGGGACGCTACATGCTATCCCTGCTATTATGCAAGCTCTATCTCTGCAAACCATACAAGAAGCTTCCTTCCCTGTGAGGTCCCTGCAGGCCTAGTGAACGGCCCCCAACAGCAGAAACTTTGCTCAGAAAGGGGAGCAGACAGGTGTCTCACAACAACTCTTACTCCACATGGTGACCTGCAGCTGGCTGGCATAGTCCCCCAAACTGGATGGTGCTGGCCAGAGAAGGTTCAATGCTCAGGTGCCCAAATAATGCACTGATTCCACATAGCCCACAGAAAGCATGAACCAGCAGAGGATCCTATGAAACCTTGGTTGCAACTTAAAGCTGCCCTCCCCTGAGGGGAGAATCCATCTTACAGTACAGCTGCTCATTTGGCACAGACACTAGACTATAAACATTCACCTTGCATCAGCAGCTGTCATTCAAGGATAGTAACACCCAGTGGTACCAATCACAATGTTTCCTACAAAGACAGATGGGCAGGAGAAATGAATTGTACACACACTTTTAGTGCCTGCACTGGTAGTTCTGTCTGAGCGAGGAGTGCAAGGCCAGGCCCAGTGGCAGTGCTGCACTGCTAACCTTGCCATGCCGAGTGATGTGGTAGAGGCCATGATAGAGGGCTGAGGGTTCCTTGTGCTAGATCCTGTCCATGCATCCATTGAAAATAATCCCTTTAAATTGACTAATCCAAATACTTTTTAAAAAATCCAGTTTCTGAAAGAGAAGCTCCTAAATAGCATGTCCTGAATTTAAGAGAGTCCTTTTAAAAAAAAAACAATTTAAAGGGTTTTTCTGCTCCTCAATTGATGTTTATAGGGGCCTTTTTAGCAAGGGAGAAACTGAGTATCTAATGCAACAGAACAGTGAAACTGACTATACACAATGTGCTGTCAAATATGCAACATAGAAAATAGAGGGGAAAAATGCCACCTTCAAGTATGTACAACAATGATAAGAGCCTTATTGGCATATGCGCACATAAGAGCAAAATGTATCTTTGTCTTTCCAGGTTAACCACAGTTTCTTTTTCATTTCCAAGCTACTACTCATCTCCATTTAGAATGAAAAAGACCCACACTTGAATTCTAGTTAGTCTCTTCTTATGCAGTTGTATGTGTATAATAGGAGTGATGCTATTCATGCAAGATTGAATGTCAACTTCATTCCATGCTGAACAGTTTTATTTTGATAGCTGCAAACCTTTCACAGTAGAAGAAACTAAGTGTTCAATTGCAGGTGTTCCTCCATGACTGCAGATTAGTAGCTGTGCTGATTGGTGGTTAGTCCATATACTTCCTCTACAAATAGAAACTGGGAAATCATCCAACACGTCCCATTTTCCTCAGAGGAAGCTAGTCATAGAAACAGGAAGGCTGTGTCAATAAAAAGTTACAGCTAGGCATTTCATGATTGTTTTCAGACCATAAATATTATGCATTGACCATAAAAAATGTATATTTTAAACAGTTGACTTGTTGACATTCTTTAGAAGAAAAAAATAGCAAGTTTATTGACCTTTCAGCAAAGCCCACTGTAAAACTATGAAGTGACAGGTCTGTAACATTTTACCCCTCGTTAACACTGCTGTGCATCCACTCACGCAAAAATTCCACTTGGGATGTAGGATATTTGGTTTCTGCACTGTACACTATCTAACAGACTCGAGCATCAAAATCCCACTTAAGCTCTGGACATAGTTAGCCTATATAGCTCTTAAACATTTGCTGGTTGGCAATCTGGGAAAGGCCAGTTGCTCTTTAAGTAGCTCTCACATTGTGAAGTCTGTCACAAGCCGTCTTGCTATCATTCACTGTTTATTAAAACAGTTCAAGGACAGAATACAAGGAAATGATCTGAAACATTAATAAACAGACCTGGTTTACTTCCTTTTTTTTTTTTTTAACTTTAGGCTGTCAGCTTGACTTTGAGAAGTGGCTTTTGTCTGTATTTTTGTGGTTGCACATAAATTGAGGTGCACATGATGTCATTCACACATTTAATTACCTTGCTGTGCAGGTATATTGGATGTATTAGAGCACGGACATGGAATTTGGCATCAGTTGCACCCACACATGCTTGTTTCCTCAAAACTACATTTATGTGCACTTGCAAATTTGTGGGTACAAAATGGGAGGCTGGATTTAGGCCCCTGTCACAATCAGCACCTTTGTGTGCAGAGTTTGGAACCATATTTTTCAGCTGAAGACAATAACTGCACAGGTATTCCACTGGCAAACGGCCATGATTCTGGAAAATTGCTCTTCAGAGTAATTGCATCTGGAGGGAGGGAGTGGGTGTAGGGTGTGGGGGTGAGGTTAATCCAGTTGTCTAGGTTTTTTTGAAGATCCTTGTGTTGAAGAAGCAAGTTAGCAAACATTAGCTAATATCAAATATGTGTCGGGAAGCCTGCAGCCTATGACATTATTACTTAGGGCACCAGAGAAACAATACAGTGTGAGAAAATGGAGACAGTTGATTTAAAAAAATAATCCTGATCAAGTTTTCTATTTATTAGTAATTCAGAAAACTTCCCATTCAAAACCACAGCACTCACATCCATTCCTTTCTCAGCCCTTACCCACCGCTCCGGTGAATGTACAAAGAAACCAAACATGAATTTATGTGGAAAGTGCTTAAATGCTGCATTGACGGATAGCAGTATAAAACTCTAAAATAGATAGGATAGATTTTAAAGTATTTCGTGTCATAAATCTGTGATCCTTATTAAAGGCTAATTTTCCATATTTGGCTGATTCTGACAGAACGGCTTTTCCTCCCTTAAAAATCTTTCTCTGAAGATTAGTGGTTTGAGTGTAAATGGCTCCATTACTGTTGTGCAAATGGGGGCACAACCGGGTTAAGGCAAGATTCCATCACAGCATCAGAACAGGCCACGTAGCTTGCTGCTGCACTTCAGCTTCCTGACTGGCTGTGATGTTTAGCTGTCATATGTTGAAAAGCATACTGCGTGCCAGTGAGCAGCGCAGAGCTCTCCATCTTCCAGGGTCTAAATGTGGAACTCTGAGGTCAATATTTTTTAATCGCACTCTGCAGTTAATCTGATTTTTACAGTAGAACTAAATGATCGCTTCATTTCCACACCCATAAAGTAGGACTTTGAAAATACACCCTTATTAATTTGGCTATTTTACGGTCTGTATAAACTGGCACCAAATGTCCTAAAATCAAAGGTCTGTGGAGAAAAGGCATCTTTCCTCATCTCTGTAGTCACGCTAGAGGAAAAAATGAATGCTGCGCTCTAACAGAGCGGAACAGAGAAATGGTGCTTGTTGGCTACTACTTCAAATCTATACAAATTACCAGGTATCGTCCAGCTTTCATATGAGGAGTCAATTTTACGTTATCATTTGAAGTTCATAAAAGGTGAGGCAGCCTCCGCAGTGGTTTATAAAATCATCAGCGGGATAGGCGTGTTAGTCTGTATCAGCAAAAACAACGAGGAGTCCTTGTGGCACCTTAGAGACTAACACGTTTATTTGGACATAAGCTTTCGTGGGCTATAACCCACTTCATCAGATGCATGGAGTGGAAAATACAGTAGGCAGGTATAAATATACAGCACATGAAAAGATGGGAGTTGCCAAGTGTGTGTGGGGAAAGGGGGTCAGTGCTAACGAGGCCAATTCAATCAGGGTGGATGTGGCCCAACAGTTGACAAGACAGTGTGAGTATCAACAGAGGGAAAATTACTTTTTGTAGTGACCCAGCCACTCCCAGTCTTTATTCAGCCCTAATTTGATGGTGTCAAGTTTGCAAATTAATTCCAGCCCTGAAGTTTCTTGTTGAAGTCTGTTTGAATGGCTTCCGACATCACTGTCATTTTATATATTAAGCAATATTGTTCCCAAATACAAGTTTTTCTGCTGTGATAGGAAAAAAACCACAGTTCTCAGGGTACTAGCCATCAAGAGCCATGTGACATCCTCCTCATCTTGCAGCTCGCAGGTTGCCTGGTGGGGCCAGTGGCCCTCTCCCACCTCCTACAGGATCCCAAAGACATAAAAGGGAAACCTACTTTATTAGTTAGGAATGGTAACTATTAAGCGTGGAGTATTGTATCCGTTTGTTTCCACCACTCTTGTCTCTAGTTGACTGTTCTTACTTAAATAAACCTACTTTTGTTTTATTAATGTGCTCACAAATCTGTGTGATTTCAAAGGACAGGGTAAAACTAGTAAACTGGGCTACACTGCTCCCTTGGGGGCAGAGGATCTGGGATTTCTGGGAGGAGCCAGTGTCAGGGGCTAGATGTCAGAGGGGAATGATTCAAAGAGACTTGGGGGATGGAGTGCACCTATTGTTAATCTGCAGGACAAAGGAAGGGCTTATATAGCCCAGAGGAGAGTTCTTGAGTGGCTGACAGGCTGGTGGCATTAGGGAGCTGACACCCAGCCACCTGGGCAAAGCTACCTCTCACTAGAGGCTGGGGGTAACAAGGTGTCTCTCAATCCTGTGTACCCCAAGAATCATCGCATTTTTTAAGGCTGTTACTAATGAAAGGGGCAGCAGCCCACAAGGGCTGGGTTCCAGAGAGTGCCTTTTTTTTTTTTCTTGAGGACCCACAGGTTAAGCGCTAACTCTCCCTAAACCCTGTGAAGTCAGTGGAAGTTTTGCTGTTGACTTCAGCAGGCCCAAGGTTCTACCCAAGGTGTACGAGGAACAAAGTCTGAAATCAGTTAAAGGTAGACATCTAGTTAGGTCAATGTTCAGACTTTAGATGTGCAGAAAGCATAAATTATTATTTTTATAGAACTTGGCCTATCTAAAATGTACCCAGATATTTTTGTAACATAAACGGGGGTTGGTAAGAAATGTATGTTACTAAACCTGTTGGCATAAAGTCTTACGGAAACCTCCCCCAGTAGAGGAATATATTATTCCATCTTTTATTCCTGGAGTAATTAGTCTACAACAGGGGTAGGCAACCTATGGCACACGTGGCGAAGGTGGCACGCAAGCTGATTTTCAGTGGCACTTACATTGCCTGGGTCCTGGCCACTGGTCCTGGGGGCTCTGCATTTTAATTTAATTTTAAATGAAGCTTCTTAAACATTTTAAAAACCTTTATTTACTTTACATACAGCAATAGTTTAGTTATATATTAAAGACATAGAAAGAGACCTTCTAAAATGTTAATGTATTACTGGCACGCAAAACCTTAAATTAGAGTGAATAAATGAAGACTCGGCTCAGCACTTCTGAAAAGTTGCTCACCCTTGGTCTACAATACTGTGCTTTTTTTTTTTCACATTCTAAATAGTAGCATTGCATGTATAGAAGATGGTCTGTACCATTTCCAGTGATCATAGTTCTGTCTCTTAAGTCTATAATACAAAAAGTTTGTTTTTTCTTAATTTCAGTATTTGAACAAACATATGCAGAGTTACTTATGACAGAAAAATCAAGCCAGTCAATGTTACTATTAATAATAAAGTGATATTTATTGTTTAGAAAGCCAGTTACTTGGAGGTGAGAATGACCCTTAGGGGGTGCGGTTTTTTTTTTAATGCTAGTTTTGTTATTTTGCTTGAGAAAGCAAAATATCAATATTAAACACTCCGCTTTTGTTTAATATTCACCAGTATTTTGACAACTTATTTCTGTTAATCTTGAGAAACAAGGAAAAATATTGTTGGATAATAAGTGTAGGAGGTAAACAAATGCATTATAAATTACACAGAAGCCACCAATTTTCTTCCCTAATAATCTCGAGATAGGGGAGGCAGCAGATACAAATCAAAGAGTAGTACAAAATAGCCTTTCAGCTTTTTGTGGAAAATATCTTTCAAATGGGATCAAATAGGATGACGTAGAAAGATCATCTTCAATTAATTTTATTGCCGAGAACCCAGATTCAAATTCTAGACTAGAACTTGATCTGTCTAGTTTCAGTGAAACACTTTTGCAATTACAAAAAAATACAAACCTACCCATTGTCCAAGAAGTATTCTTTTGTGCAAGGAGGTATGTCAGATAACCTAATTTAATAGGTCCCACAGCTTGAGCACTAACTCTTCAGGTGGCTAAGAGCCAGGGTCTGATCTCAATTAGGAAGGGGATAAAGTGGGGTTTGACAGAACTTTCAGATGGCCTCATCTGCTGCTTTCACATTCTCCAGGCTATATAAATTATCCACCAAACCGAACAGCACACCTGAGCCACCTCTTGAGCTTGCCAAAGGCTCTTTACCAGACTACCTACAGAGAGGCCTGACTGTCATTCTGCTTGGCTGGGATCAGGAGACTGACTGTAGAAAGCCTGTCTCCTATAAATGACAGGGTGTATCCTGGGAAAACACTGAAGGTGCATAAGTGTTTGCGTAAAGTGCTTTTTGCAGCAGCCACCCTGTCTATATTGTGCTGTGCTGCTTTCAATGAGCCTTGACAGGCCTGAGTTCCTTAGAATAAAGGAGTCATGACAGGATCCTGCATACTTGGCCAACACACCAGTGAAGATCTGCTTGGCTTTGCAGACAGCCAGCATGTTTTGGGGACTAAGTGGATTTCCTGTTTTTGTAGGCTGCATTATGCTACCTGGGAACCCGCAGGCGTGTGGGTGGAGTCAGCTAAACACAAGGCAAGTGGGAACTGTGCCATTGCATGGACTATGCAGGTGTTTATAGCTATACATTCAGCAGTACTGCTTGTTCCTCAGGCCCCTTCCCCTCAACAGCTGTCTTTCTCGAACTCTTTTGTCAAGCTTGCAAGCGAGTTCTAATGGCAGCTCACTTCTTCATGTGCCTCACAGTTTGTCTGCTTGGACCCCCACTAATTGTCATGCATCTAAGTTAGCCTGTGCAGTTCCCTGGAATTCTGGAAGCAGCTGTAGACACCTACCTCAATGGCTACTCTCACGGTCTAGCCCGTTTGAGTGCATGCATCCTTTGGCACGTCTTTTGAAATTTCCATATGCATGCGGGTCCCACTTGTGCCCTGATCTAAGCACCCATAGAAAGACTCGCATGGCTGTTTGCTTCAGAAAAGTTGTCCATCTCATCTCACTTCATAAATTGTCTTGAGGTTGTTGGATTATGGTGATTATTTGTATTCTGGTAGAATCTAGGAGTCCAGTCAAGGACCTGGACCCCATTGTGTGAGGTGCTGTGTAAACACAGAACCAAAAGACAGTCTCTGCCCCTAAAGAGTTTACAATCTTAGTATGATAACATATTAAAATAATTACAATCTAATTACATACAAAATTACAATCTGAGGATAAGAGATGCTATCTAAGTGCAAAGTATGATTATTAGGCTGATGTCATTTAACAGCAATAAAAGCGAGACATACTGGGTGCCTGTGAGTCAGAGGTTAATTTGTCTGTAATGGGTGAGTGCCCTCTTAATGAAGAACAGCTGAAAGACATCTGCGTTGTATTTTGTTTACAAGTTAACTGATACATTTTCTTTCTTGTCAAAGATAAGCATATTTTGACACCTGTAATGAAGAAAAAATTATGTAGAAGGAAAAAAGACTAATTATTCAGTTGTTTTTTGGCACTTATTGTGAGCGTAGGTTCAATGTACACTATGTCTGATATGAGTAGAAAGTAGAGGATCAGAATCATGCAAAAAAGGGAATAAAGTATGTGGGGTTTATAATGATTATTTTTGTTGGATCATTCTTCTGTTATTATTTTGGTTCTCTTGTCATAGTTATTCACATTATTGTTCTAGGAGTGATTTCCCTGGAGGATCATAGCTGTTTAGTGTATCATGACACATAAAGTATCTTTCTGTGAGCAGCTATTGGCTTTTCCAATACTTAAATATTTATTTTTTGATACACATAACAATTCTCAGAGAACATTTTGTTCCTCTCTTTGAAATAAGTTGATAAGAGAAGTTGTAGTATAACCTAGTGGGGAAAAGTTTTTTATATGATGTACACTAAATATCTATGATCTTACTTGATACCCACCACACCCTGATACAACTCTTAGATTGTCCTGGAGGAATATTATTGCCTACTGTTTTATCAATTAATTGTCAGTGGAAGGACTTCAGAAATCCTTAACAGCTTATTCTAATTCCTAGTGAAGGCAATAAGTCTTTCCATTGACTTAATGACAGCAGGAGCAGGCCCAATGTTTGTACTTATGGGTCACTGCCCCAGAATGCTGGTTCTCTTGTTTATTTACCATTTTCTGTATCATGAAAGCTGCACTGGGGGTAAGTAGGTGCCTCCTGGGGGATACATGGGTAGACTAGATGACTTTGTGTTCTTGCTATAGATATTATGATCTGAGTGATAGTCTGCCAGAGGCGCACAGGGCTCTGTCTGATCAGAGACAACCTTGTAATGGAGCAAGTCTTAGCAAGAACAACACAAACCAGTTGGAAAGGAAATGAGAAACAGTAATCAATTATTTCAAAATAAATCTCTCCTCTACTATAAGATTTTGTATCCATGTGATAGTATGAAGGTCAGTACAGTAACTCCCCACCTAATGTTCTCTTGCTTAACGTTGTTTCAATGTTACGTCCCTGCTCCATCACAGAACATGCTCCTTTAAAGTTGTGCAATGCTCTGCTATTACGTCGTTTGGCCGCCTGCTTTGTCCATGGCTGGCAGCCCTCCATCAGCTCCCCTATGCTTCCCCCCCCGCGCCTCCCGCCCGCCAGCAGACCCTGCGGATCAGCACCTTCCCCCTGCTCCCCCTGCCTGCAGCGATCAGCTGGTTTGCAGCATTCAAGAGGCAGGGGAGGGAGGGGGTAGGCTGTGCGCCACATCCTCGCTCCTCCCTCCAGCCTCCTAAATGCCACAAGATAGCTGATTGCTGCAGGCAGGAGGCGGGTGGAGCAGGGGGAAGGCACTGATACGCTGGGTCTGCCGGCGGGCAGGAGGCGCTGGGGGGCAGGGCGTAGGGGATCTGATGCGGGGGGGGACTGCCAGCCTGTTTAATACCTGTATTAAACTGCTTGTTTAAAATTGTTTAAAATGTATATAATATGTCTGGCAAAAAAAAAAAAATTCCCTGGAACCTAACCCCCCCCCCCTTTTACATTAATTCTTATGGGGAAATTGGATTCGCTTAACATCGTTTCGCTTAAAGTCGCATTTTTCAGGAACATAACTACAACGTTAAGTGAGGAGTTCCTGTACTACCTTGGCTTATGTTGTTGGAAAAAGTACAAGAATGTTCTTGTAATATGTAACATTTTAAAATAAAATAGACGAACCAAATATCTTTTTTGTTGGTCCACACAAATATGCTGAGGCATTCTATCAATGCTGCCTCAGATAAAGCACTGGACTAGGGCTTTGTCTACACTACCGCTTAAGTCAATGTAACGTACATCGCTCAAGGGGGTTAAAAAGCCACATCCCTAAGCGACATAAATTACATAGACTTAAAGCAGTATCTATGCCACACTATGTCGGTGGGAGATGCTCTCCTGCCAACATAGTTTCCTCCTCTCGTTGAGGTGGGGTAATTATGTCGACGGGAGAGTGCTGTCCTGTTGACATAGTGCGTCTTCACCAGATGTGCTACATCAGCACAGCTGATGTGCCGCTGTAATGTGGTAGTGAAGACAAGCCCTCAAACTCAGGAGACATGGGTTCTATTCTTGGTTCTGCTACTGGGTTATCTTGGGTAAGTCACTTGACTGCCCTGTGCCTTAGTTTCCTCACTTGTAAAATGGGGATCATTATATGACTTCCTTTGTAAAGAGCTTTGAGATCTACTGATGAAAAAATGTTGAGTGTTTTTATTATCGGAAAAACCATGAGACTGTATGGGAGACTGAAATTGCTTGACACTTGCAAGTTGTATATCCTATTACATAACCATGAAATGGGTAAGTCCTAAAGCTGCAAAATAATAATTTGCAAATCTGTATTTTATCTAGTTAGTTTCATGACCATTCAGTATTGAAGTTAAAGCCACTACCCGCTTTGCATATTTTAAGACTGTATTCCAGAAAGGATTTAGTGTCTATTTTGGAAAGTCAAATGGACAGCAAAGTCTTTCTTTTTTTTAAAAGACTTACACCTTTCTGAATCTGGAGGAAAGTAGCCTAAACAGCACATGCAAATGAAACATGAAGTCATTCTTGCAATTTGTATTGAGACCTGGAACATCTGCAGTCTCCTATTGTGAAATACACTGAATGCATATTTGTGTGCATTATATAGGTGGACCATTGCTAAGTCCTTTTTCACTTATTTGTATTCCTAACTGCAGTATGGTCAGATTTAATAGCTCCTGGCTAGAGAACACAGCTAGTTACTACACTACAACTGGCTGAGTTTTGGGACTAAAGGAGTACATGTGGGGGGAGGTCATACATCACCGGAGTGAGGCATCTATGGAGTCTCATTGTACCAAAAAGAAAAGCCCTCCACATACACACTCCTGTGTACCCATACAATCTCTGGCAATTTCTTGATTGTCTCCCAGAAATTCAAGTCCAATTAGAAAATTGGGAGAGTCCAATAACAAGAATAGAGTACGATATAGGACCTAATAAATGTAAATGGCCAGCTCTTGTTTTCTGAAGTGAACACAAGCTGGAATCACACTTGCCATTGCCATGCTCATGCTAGTGAGAATTTTGCAGACAGAATGAGGGCAGTGTATGGACTGCTTAGGTTTCAGATTTTGGAGAGGATGCGAGTCAGTGCTGTCGTGGTTAGCCTTATAAAGCAGGTGCCATTTAAAGAACATTAAACACAGATCCTCAAGTGTGATGCAGCTGGCTTTCTGCCATGCTGCCAGCTAGCGTATAGGTAACTATTCAGTAGCATATAGCTGATGGAGGGACTCATACACCCCATGCCTTCCTTTGCTGCCAGTGTAGCAGGGAAAAGGAGATGTGGATGCATTCAGGACACCCCTGTGCTGGGCAGATCCAGACCTGTGTTTTTGGCCCCATATGACCATTAAAGGTTGGCTTAAATTAGAGCAGAACTCAGGCTCCTCTAACACAACCAAGGGGAATGGCTATGCACCAGACAAACCCAGGAACAGGCAACACAAGCAATGCTTTAAGCAATTTGTTCTTAATACTTTGAATTTCTATAGTGCCTTCCATCAGAGGTTCTTGCAGCACTTTAAAAGCCTTAATGAATTAAACCTCATCATAATCCTTTGTGGTAGGGAAGTCTTCCTTACATGGATCTTCATTTTATAGTTGGGAAACTAAGGCACAGAGTTTGTGTCTTATCCAAACTCATACAGGAAGTATACCTCTACCTCGATATAACGCTGTCCTCGGGAGCAAAAAAATCTTACTGTGTTATAGGTGAAACAGCGTTATATCGAACTTGCTTTGATCCGCTGGTGTGCGCAGCCCCCCCCCCCCGGAGCGCTGCTTTACTGCATTATATCCGAACTCGTGTTATATCGGGCCGCGTTGTATCGGGGTAGAGGGGTACATGGCATAGCTAAGAGTAGTACCCAGCTCTTACTCTGTCCTGTGCACCAACTACAAAATCGTTCTTCCTTCCGATAGTCACCACTGGAGCTTTCCACAAGCCAAATCCACCAAGGGCAGTGAAGCGCTCATACAGTTGTCTCTGTGATGGTTCCACCTTGTTAGCCAGGGCTGATATTCATGTGTGTATTTGTAGTGAGTAAGCCATGAAAAGCTACAACATAAGCATAATGTAATAATTAATTCCAAGCCCTTCTTGCTTGCCTTTTGACTTTCTCACTCTGCTTTTCCCTTAACTGTTGTCACTTTCTGGTGTAGGTAGCTGGAGCTTCAGATTGATGAAAGGAAGCTGACAACTGACTTTGCAGCTCATCCTGTTTAAATCTTTTCGTGAAGTGATTCTAATAATCTTGCCTGAACATGTCAGAACAATGGCTTTAACAAGTTTGTATTCTGTTACTTTGGAGTTCCCATACAGTGCTATTTCCATGCCATTGCATGGCTATTGTTTGAACCTGAGTCTTCATTGAAGTACATCTGATGCTACATTCAATGCAAAGGACCCTATCTCCACAAAGTTATTTGGATCTAAGGGAATTGTTTATATTATAATACTACATATGTTACTCTGGTGGACTTTATGGATGTTCATGCACCACATTGTAGTAGCTTCAGCTAGGAGAGTCTTTCATAGAATGGTGGTTAGAAACTATAGGAGCAAATTTAAGCAGCTGCAATGGCATCTGGTATAGTTGTTCTATATTAACAGATACAAGTCAGATACACCTCTACCTCGATATAACGCTGTCCTCGGGAGCCAAAAAATCTTACTGCGTTATAGGTGAAACCGTGTTATATTGAACTTGCTTTAATCCACCAGAGTGCGCAGCCCCACCCCCTGGAGCACTGCTTTACTGCGTTATATCTGAATTCATGTTATATCGGGTAGCATTATATTGAGGAAGAGGTGTATTAGGAATGGCAATATACAAAAACCTGTAGGAGAACACTCCAACCTCCCTGGACACACAATAGCAGATTAAGGTAGCCATCCTGCAGCAAAAAAACTTAAGGACCAGACTTCAAAGAGAAACTGCTGTTCATTTGCAAATTTGACACCATCAGCTCAGGATTAAACAAAGACTGTGAATGGCTAGTCAACTACAAAAGCAGCTTCTCCTCCCTTGGGGTAGTCCAGACTACCCGCCGTATCGATTTATCGGGAATCGATATATCGCAGCTCGTTAAGACGCGATATATCAATCCCCAAATGCGCTCCCCGTCGACTCCGGAACTCCACCAGAGCGAGCGGTGGTAGCAGAGTCGACGGGGGAGCCGCGGCCGTCGATCCCGCGCTGTGAGGACGGGAGGTAAGTCGGAATAAGATATGTCGACTTCAGCTACGGTATTCCTGTAGCTGAAGTTGTGTATCTTACATCAACACTCCCCCGCCCCCCTGTGTAGACCAGGCCTTGGTGTTCACACCTCAACTGCTAGAAGAGGGCCTCATCCTCCCTGACTGAACTAACCTCGTTATCTCTAGACTGATTCTTGCCTGCATATTTATACCTGCCTCTGGAAATTTCCACTACATGCATCTGACAAAGTGAGTATTCACTCACGAAATCTTATGCTCCAATACGTCTGTTAGCCTATAAGGTGCCACAGGACTCTTTGTCGCTTTTTACAGATCCAGACTAACACAACTACCCCTCTGATACTTGTTCTATGTTGTTTTCTAACAGAAATAAATTCAAATCGTGTTAAGGAGCAGATTATTCTGGATTAAAGTTGACTGTCTTTGCTGGGGGAAGAGAGGCCCACCCAAAGAAGACCTCTGTGCAAGCTGGAAAGTTTTCCTCTTTCCCCAACAGAAGTTGGTCCGATAAAAGATGTTACCTCACCCACCTTGTCTTTAGTCTGGGCTGTTATGACTGCTATATGCATTCCAGCATATACAGCAGGAAAGCTACTACAGAGCTGTTCTGGTATCTCAAATACCTAGATACAGTGGGACTAATGAAGGACAGAGTTTCAGCCTCAAATGTACACAGCTAGGTTAAAATTTGTTAAGAAACTATCTATTTTTTATACAGTATCAGTTGGGAAATGTAATTTTATGTCTTTCCCAAAAAAGCACACGTTGAGTCTTACAAAAACAACAAAACCCAGTTACCACCAAAACAAAAAAGCAACAAAACCCAACCAAACCAAAATAAAATAAACCCTCGCTGCCAAGAGCTCTGAGCAGAGACGTAGTGATTTAATGTGTCTCCCTCTTGTTGCTTTGAGAATTGATTAAAACAATGGTTCTTAACTGGAGATTTTGAGACCACTTTTCCAGAATTGCCCCTCTAATAGCCAGCAAAATTTGTGTCCCCACTAACTGCCCACATGAATGAATAAACCCAATGATTACATGTTTTAAATATTTTGTGTATGGAATTATTAATTTTACAGACAAAGGTACAGACACCGCCACCTTTGATGGGTGTAGTTTAGGTGGCCAGTTTTGAAATTTTTCACTGAATTATAAATATTCATCCTTTTGTCAGTGCTGAATATAGTATAGCATATGTAGAATTCTATGGAAAATAGAATCCCAGTGTACTGATGGGATTTTACAAACATGTTTTTTTACAGATTATAGCCCAAGTTCCAAGGTTCCTGACTCATCCATGATTCCCAGATGAGGAGGGAGCCTGGAAGCCCTGAGAGTTCGGGCTGGAGCTGGGGTGCTGTTGTGGGGCCATAGAGATGGAGGGGATAAGGTCAGTTGAAGGTCACAAGAGGCTTGTTAGAGGTTGCCGAGATTGAGTGGAGAGGAGGCGGCTTCTTGGGGCTGGAAAGGTGTTTTGATGGAGGAAGGGAAGCTTGTGCAAACCGGATCTAGCATGAAAAAGGGCAGCGGTTTGGGGCAGTTCATTCTTTAACAAACTTAATCGAATTTGTAATTGCGAGGTTTTTAGATAGTGTTTTCTATATGAGGCTTTAGAGAGCAATGTCAGTTCTGAACAATTGGGGAGACATAAGTGTTATACATAAACATCTTTAGTTTATTTTTTAATCCAGCAATTGGTGCTTGTCTTCCTCACCCCTCTCTGCATCCTCATTTCCCAAAAAGTGGTATGTCCACACCTTGAAGACTGCATGCAGTTCTAGTCACCTCATCTCAAAAAAGATATATTAGAATTGGAAAAGGTATAGAGAGAGGCAACAAAAATGATTAAGGATAGTGAACAGCTTCCATCTGAGGAGAGATTAAAAAAACTGGGACTCTTCAGCAGAAAAGAGATGATTAAGAAGGGATATGACTGATGTCTATAAAATTGTCACTGGTGTGGAGAAAATGAATAAGGAAGTGTTATTTACTCCTTCACATAACAAGAACTAGAGGTCACCCAATGAAATGGATAGGCAGCAGGTTTTAAAACAAACATAAGGCAGTACTTCTTCAAAACATTGCACGGTCAACCTGTGGAACTCGTTGCCAGGGAATGTTGTGATGGCCAAAATTATAACGGGATTCAAAAAAGAATAAGATAAGTTCATGGAGAATAGGTCTGTGAATGGCTATTCTACCACATGCTCTGGTTGTCCCTCACCTCTGATTGCCAGAAGCTGGGAGTGGACCACATGGGATGGATCACTCGATGACTGCCTGTACTGTTCATTCTCTCTGAAGCACATGGCATTGGCTACTGTCAGAAGACATGATACTTGGTTAGATGGACCATTGGTCTGACCTAGTATGGCCGTTCTTATGTTCTTAAAAGCCTCTAGTCCCTTGACAATGAGATAACAGGGGAGTATCATGTATTCTGCTAACAGATTCTGAGTCATGCAAAGTCTACCCAATGAGTATTCTCCTCCTTTACCTGCAGGGATTAGCAACAATTTATAAGGCTACTCACCATTTAGTCTGTGTGTATATTTTCAGCATGGCCTATCTATAATTCAAACTGTTCTTTTCAGTCAGAGAGCCTGAATTCTGATTGGTGAATTCATTTGTTTTGAACCTCATGAGCAGTATAGAACTTGCTTATCCAGAAATCACCAGATCAGCATGTTTCTAGTGTGATATGTTTCAGGAAAGTATCTGATGGGCTAATATTGTACAACTTAGCTCAGATCTATGCAGGGTTGAATATCTCAATATCTGTTTTGTCAGCTAAGATGTAATGAGTGTTTTTAATTGTTCTAGGTGGAACTAGGTACAATCTGGCAAAAATTAGTTTCATAGCCTCTCTCTCAAACAATACTTATTCTCTAAAAGATTATACTATAACTGTATAATGTGGTATTGGTATTATCACCCTTAATAAAATTCCGGCTTGATCACATGCCCCGTGATTTCTAAAGTGACACTGGCATTGAGAACTGATGGTATCAAACCAATCTTCACTTAAGCAAAGGGATGTTGTGTTGGATATATAATTTTTTTCAAAATTTGCTCATAGTGTTGCTGGAATTTTGTAGCATCGGTGTGACTCAACTTCCACTGAAGTTAAAGGTTGGAAGAAAGCTAATGTGCCAATATTTTAAAAGGGGAAATGGCATGATTTGGGTAATTATAGGCCTGTCAGTCTGATATTGCTCCCAGGCAAGATAATGGAATGGCTGATAAGGCACTCAATTAATAAAGAATTAAAGGAGGGTAATATAATGCCAATTAACATGGGTTTATGGAGAATAGGTCCTGTCAAATTAACTTGATATGTTTCTTGATAAGATTACAAGTTTGGTTGATAAAAGGTGATAGTGTTGATGTAATATACTTAAACATCTGTAAGGCATTTTACTTGCTACTGCACGCCATTTTGATTAAAAAAACTAGAATGATACAAAAGTGATATGACACAAGTTAGATCGATTTAAAAACTGGCTAGCTGATAGGTCTCAAAATGTAACTGTCAACAGGGAATTCTCATCGAGCAATGTGTTTCTAGTGAGCTTCTCGCAGGGACTCATTCTTGGTCCTATGCTATTTGACCTGAAAGAGAACATGAAATAGGGAATGGTAAATAATGAAGAGGACAGGTCACTGATATAGTGTGATCTGAATCACTTGGTAAGCTGGGTGCAAGCAAACACTGTGTTGTAATATGGCTGAATGTAAGTGTATACATCTAGGAACAAAATGTAGGCCATGCTTAGAGGATGGGGAACTCTAAGCTGGAAAGCAGCGGCTCTGAAAAAGATTTGGGGGGGTCATGGTGGATAATCAGCTGAACATGCGTTAACACTGTGACAGTGTTGCCAAAAGGGCTAATGTGACCTTTGGATGCCTAAACAGGGAAATCTCAAATAGGAGTAGAGCGGTTATTCTACCTCTGTACAGGCCCACCGACAGTGATTCCATGCCCCAGGTCAGAACAGTCAATGGGCTCCCAGCCTGCATGGACGCAGTCTGCCTGATGTTTGGGCGGTGCTGTGCCTGCGCTGGCTGGTGCCCAGCGAGACGCTGCCAGCTGTGCTCTGGTACCCAGAGAGCTGCTGCCTGCACTTCTGGGCACGCTCTTCTGGCATGGCCACCCGGCTGTCTTTGATGCTCCCTGCCTTGCCCAGGCTCAGCTTCTGGGGACAGGAGCCGACTCTGAGCATGCTGGCGAGGACTCCGGCTCGCTCGGCCACTGTCCCTAGAGAAGCTGAGCCCCGCCCCCAGGGCAGCCTTTGCGCTGCACTGGGCAGCGTGGCCAGAAGAGGAGAGGCTCTGGCCCCCTCTTCCCTTCCCGGCTCTGGCCCTGCCCCCTTCTTCTCCCCACCCAGGGCTGGCTGCTGGGTTGAGTGCCCTGAGCAGGCGTCTGGGGAGGGTGGGCGTCTGATCCTTCCCGACCCCCTCCCTTCCCTAGCATTGCCTCTGAACCCTGCGGCCTGCCTGGGTAATTTTAAAGGGCCCGGGGTTCCTGGCCACTGCCGCTGCTGCAGCAGCAGTGGCTGTGAGCTCTCGGGCCCTTTTAAATCACCCAGGCCCCTGGGCAATTGTCCCCTTCCCCCACCCCCCATCGGCGGGCCTGCATCTGTATCTGGCAGTGGTGCAACTACTGCTGGAATACTGTGTCCTGTTCAGGTGTCCACAATCCAAGAAGGATGTTGATAAATTGGAAAGGGTTCAGAAAAGAGCCAGGAGAATGATCTAAAGGATTAGAATACATGCCTTATGGTGATGGATTGAGCTCTTTGAGTCTATTTAACTTAATAAGGAGAAGATGAAAAGGGTGACTTGATTATAGTCCGTAAGTACCTACTAGAGGAACAAATGCTTGATAATAGGCTCTTCAATCTAGCCAACAGGACAGAAGTGACTTTGTCTGTACAAAGTGCAAGCTGGTCTCCATATTGGAAGAGAAGGTTCAAGGTCTGGAGAAACAAGTATCAACCCTGCGTTGCATACGAGAAAATGAAGATTTCCTGGACAGACATCAGGATATGCTTCTACAGGCACAACGTTCTGAAGAATTGGAGCAGGTTGCGCAGAGGGGACTGAGGAACGGTGAAAAAAATTGGCAGCATGTGACCTCCAGAAGAAGAAAGAGGAGCGTCCATATACCAGCAATGGAGATACAGGTGAGCAACCGTTTTCATGTTCTCTCCACAGGTACTAATGCGGAGAATGGAGTAAACGATACATCTGAGGGAAGGGAGCAGAAGGAGACTCCACCGATTGGAAGGCATGAGATGCACTGTCCTAGGGATGGGGGTTCCACAACCACCGCTTCCAAGAGAAGGAGGAGAGTGGTGGTGGTTGGGGACTCCCTCCTCAGGGGGACTGAGTCATCTATCTGCCGCCCTGACCAAGAAAACTGAGAGGTCTGCTGCTTGCCAGGAGCTAGGATTCACGATGTGATGGAGAGACTGCCAAGACTCATCAAGCCCTCAGATCGCTACCCCTTCCTGCTTCTCCACGTGGGCACCAATGATACTGCCAAGAATGACTTTGAGCGGATCACTGCAGACTACATGGCTCTGAGAAGAAGGATAAAGGAGTTTGAGGCACAAGTGGTGTTCTCGTTCATCCTCCCTGTGCAGGGAAAAGGCCTGGGTAGAGACCATTGAATTGTGGAAGTCAACGAATGGCTACGCAGGTGGTGTCAGAGAGAAGGCTTTGGATTCTTCGACCATGGGATGGTGTTCCAAGAAGGAGGAGTGCTAGGCAAGACGGGCTCCACCTAACGAAGAGAGGGAAGAACATCTTCGCAAGCAGGCTGGCTAACCTAGTGAGTAGGGCTTTAAACTAGGTTCACCGGGGGAAGGAGACCAAAGCCCTGAGGTAAGTGGGGAAATGGGATACCGGGAGGAAGCACGAGCAGGAGAGTGCAAGAGGGGAGGACTCCTGTCTCAGACTGAGAAAGCAGGACAATCAGCGAGTTATCTTAAGTGCCTATACACAAATGCAAGAAGCTTGGGAAACAAGCAGGGAGAACTGGAAGTCCTGGCACAGTCAAGGAACTATGATGTCATTGAAATAACAGAGACTTGGTGGGATAACTCATATGACTGGACTACTGTCATGGATGGATATAAACTGTTCAGGAGGGACAGGCAGAGCAGAAAAGGTGGGGGAGTTGCATTGTATGTAAGAGAGGAGTATGACTGCTCAGAGCTCCAGTATGAAACTGCAGAAAAACCTGAGAGTCTCTGGATTAAGTTTAGAAGTGTGAGCAACAAGGATGATGTTGTGGTGGGAGTCTGCTATAGACCACCAGACCAGGGGGATGAGGTGGATGAGGCTTTCTTCCGGCAACTAGCAGAAGTTACTAGATCGCATGCCCTGGTTCTTATGGGAGACTTTAATCACCCTGATATCTGCTGGGAGAGCAATACAGCGGTGCACGGACAATCCAGAAAGTTTTTGGAAAGTGTAGGAGACAACTTCCTGGTGCAAGTGCTGGAGGAACCAACTAGGGGAAGAGCTCTTCTACACCTGCTGCTCAGAAACTGGGAAGAATTAGTAGGGGAAGCAAAAGTGGATGGGAACCTGGGAGGCAGTGACCATGAGATGGTTGAGTTCAGGATCGTGACACAAGGAAGAAAGGAGAGCAGCAGAATATGGACCCTGGACTTCAGAAAAGCAGACTTTGACTCCCTCGGGGAACTGATGGGCAGGATCCCCTGGGAGAATAGCATGATGGGGAAAGCAGTCCAGGAGAGCTGGCTGTATTTTAAAGAATCCTTATTGAGGTTGCAGGAAAAAACCATCCCAATGTGTAGAAAGAACAGTAAATATGGCAGGCAACCAGCTTGGCTTAACAGTGAAATCCTTGCTGACCTTAAACGCAAAAAAAAAGCTTACAAGAAGGGAAGATTGGACAAATGACCAGGGAGGAGTATAAAAATATTGCTCAGGCATGCAGGAGTGAAATCAGGAAGGCCAAATCACACTTGGAGTTGCAGCTAGCAAGAGATGTTAAGAGTAACAAGAAGGGTTTCTTCAGGTATGTTAGCAACAAGAAGAAAGTCAAGGAAAGTGTGGGCCCCTTACTGAATGAGGGAGGCAACCTAGTAACAGAGGATGTGGAAAAAGCTAATGTACTCAATGATTTTTTTTGTCTCTGTTTTCACGAACAAGGTCCGCTCCCAGACTGCTGCACTGGACAGCACAGTATGGGGAGAAGGTGACCAGCCCTCTGTGGAGAAAGAAGTGGTTCGGGACTATTTAGAAAAACTGGATGAGCACAAGTCCATGGGGCTGGATGCGTTGCATCTGAGGATGCTAAAGGAGTTGGCGGATGTGATTGCAGAGCCATTGGCCATTATCTTTGAAAACTCATGGCGATCGGGGGAGGTCCTGGATGACTGGAAAAAGGCTAATGTAGTGTCCATCTTTAAAAAAGGGAAGAAGGAGGAACTGGGGAACTACAGGCCAGTCAGCCTCACCTCAATCCCTGGAAAAATCATGTAGCAGGTCCTCAGGGAATCAATTCTGAAGAACTTAGAGGAGAAGAAAGTGATCAGGAACAGTCAGCATGGATTCACCAAGGGCAAGTCATGCCTGACTAAGCCTTCTATGAGGAGATAACTGACTCTGTGGATGAGGGGAAAGCAGTGGATGTGTTATTCCTTGACTTTAGCAAAGCTTTTGATACAGTCTCCCACAGTATTCTTGCCAGCAAGTTAAAGAAGTATGGGCTGGATGAATGGACTATAAGGTGGATAGAAAGCTGGCTAGATCGTCAGGCTCAACGGGTAGTGATCAATGGCTCCATGTCTAGTTGGCAGCCGGTTTCAAGTGGAGTGCCCCAGGGGTCGGTTCTGAGGCCGGTTTTGTTCAATATCTTCATTAATGATCTGGAGGATGGCGTGGACCTCACTCTCAGCAAGTTTGCAGATTACACTAAACTGGGAGGAGTGGTAGATACGCTTGAGGACAGGGATAGGATACAGAGGGACCTAGACAAATTAGAGGATTGGGCCAAAAGAAACCTGATGAGGTTCAACAAGGACAAGTGCAGAGTCCTGCACTTAGGACGGAAGAATCCCATGCACTGTTACAGACTAGGGACTGACCGGCTAGGAAGCAGTTCTGCAGAAAAGGACCTAGGGGTTACAGTGGATGAGAAGCTGGATATGAGACAACAGTGTGCCCTTGTTGCCAAGAAAGTTAACGGCATTTTGGGCTATATAAGTAGGGGCATTGCCAGCAGATCGATGGACGTGATCATTCCCCTCTATTCGACATTGGTGAGGCCTCATCTGGAGTACTGTGTCCAGTTTTGGGCCCCACACTACAAGAAGGATATGGTAAAATTGGAAAGAGTCCAGCGGAGGGCAACAAAAATGATTAGGGGGCTGGAGCACATGACTTATGAGGAGAGGCAGAGGGAACTGGGATTGTTTAGTCTGCAGAAGAGAAGAATGAGGGGGGATTTGATAGCTGCTTTCAACTACCTGAAAGGGGGTTCCAAAAAGGATGGATCTAGACTGTTCTCAGTGGTTCTGGATGACAGAACAAGGAGTAATGGTCTCAAGTGGCAGTTGGGGAGGTTTAGGATGGATAGTAGGAAAAACTTTTTCACTAGGAGGGTGGTGAAGCACTGGAATGGGTTACCTAGGGAGGTGGTGAAATCTCCTTCCTTAGAGGTTTTTAAGGTCAGGCTTGACAAAGCCTTGGCTGGGATGATTTAGTTGGGGATTGGTCCTGCTTTGAGCAGAGGGTTGGACTAGAGGACCTCCTGAGGTCCCTTCCAACCCTGATATTCTATGATTCTATAACAAAGATATAACAAGATCCAGTAGATGGAAATTAGATACATTCAGACTAGAAATAAGGATTAAATTTTAAGTGAGCGTAGTTAACCATTGGACCAATTTACTAAGGGTGGATTTACATGGTTGATTCTTCATCGCTGGCCACTTTTAAATCAAGGTTGGATTTTTAAGAAATATTTTGGGGAAAGTTCTGTGGCCTCTATTATACTGGAGATCAGACTGAATGATCACAGTGGTTCCCTTCTGGCCTTGGAATCTATGAAAAGACCTTGGGTGAAATCCTGGCCCTAGTGAAGCAAATTGAAGTCAATGGCAAAACTCCAATGAGGCCAGCATTCCCCTCCCCCACCCCTTATTTTTAAGTCCTACTGGAGGTCTTGAGCTAATCAAAACTCATTGACATAACTGGAAAAAAATCAATTGATTTCAGTGGGCTTTAAATCTCGCCTGGGTGGGGGAACAACAAAAAGCTCAGGTTAGGGTTCTATTGTCAACAACATTCATTGAACTCAAACTCCTTCTTCCTATGTTCCAGGGTGCTCCAAGAGCACAGTTCCCTTCTCTGCCAACTGCTTTTGCATGTGGCAGGCTCAGTGACTACAGGTTCCCTGCACCCAGGGTTGCTCTTGGACCCCCCCATGCAGAATTGCTCATGTCACTCCTTTACATTGAAAGACGCTGATTTAACTGAATTCTACTCCCTAAACCGCTGGTACTCTTTGCCATGCTTTAGTAACAAGACTACATTTAGAAAGTAAAAAATTGAGACTTAGACCCAACATCTTTTCTCCACGACACCTGTGCTGCCCCACTGACTCCAATGAGAGGCTGATTCAATTGGGATCAGGCTGTGTGTTATGCTGCATTGACTGAGAGCAAACATATGGATGCACTTCTAAAGTTTTGAGCAGGGACGGCTCCAGCTTTTTTGCCGCCCCAAGCGGCGAGAAAAAAAAAAAAAAGAGAAAAAAGAAAAACCTGATCAAACTGCTGCCGAATTGCCGCCGAAGACTGAAGCGGAGCGATTGAGTTGCCGCGGAACTACCACCCGAAGGACCTCCAGCCAAATTGCTGCCACAGACCCGGATGTGCCGCCCCAATAACAGATGGAGTACCGCCCCTTTCTATTGGCCACCCGGGGCACCTGCTTCCTTTGCTGGTGCCTGGAGCAGGCCCTGGTTTTGAGGATGGGTTTAGCTCAGTGACTTCTACTGATCTTAACGAGTCATGCAGCTAAAACCCCTATGCACCATTTTAAAAATATGCCTTGTGTGTGAAGAACAAGAATTACATAAGGATTTGCTTGAGAGGTAAAATCTGTACAGATTATAGAATTTTAAAAGTCTTAAAATGTAATATTAATAGAATTTTAGGTGATGAAACCCCTGTCGTTACTTAATGCTGAATTGAGGTTAAGCAGAGGCCTAACTTTCAACCCGTGAGCAGTCTGACTTCAGTAACACTACTTCTGCTTAAAGTTCAGCTCACGCTTAAATACCCGACTGAACTGGTGCCTTAGAGTGTGGAAAAAGCTTTCTTCAAGACAAGAAATCTATTTAAAAAAAAGAAATCCCATAAGCTTTTATATGGCAACAGAATGCCTAACAATCACCTTAAATGCAGAAAAATTCTGCCCCCACCCATTGTTACAGTTGATTTTTCTAATCATAGCTGAGCATTTCAAGATGTATGTTAGCACTGAATAAAGCAATTCCTGGGTGAACTACTTCATTTATCCCTTTGCTCCCCACCCAGCACATGCACTGTGCGTTAAGCAACACTCCTACATGGTCTGTTGTGTCTTAGTATGGGCAGCAGACGAAAGTCCAGGCTGCGGATTTTGGATCAGGACTCTAAACTTTCCTGTAATGTGAACGCATTTGGATACAGTGTTCTGGTTTGGGCACAGTTTTATTTTACTGCTTAATTTGTGTAAATCTTCATATTTTGCTAATGCACTCTGACATTTAGATTCAGTTTCCGCTTTTGTGCGATGAGGATTCATTGACGTGAATTCAGGCATGAGGAACTGTGACCCAGCTGAAAGCATTGTCTCGAAACAACCATGGCAAAATGCAGATTGTTTTGCATTTTTTTGTTTTGTTTTTCACTTACTCTTTTTTATGAAAAGTAAATTAAAAGCAAACCAACATGAAATTGACATTGTAAACTAAAGCTACCAAATAAGGAGATTCTAGTTGACGCTTTCACTCAGCTCTTGGCAGGGCTGAAAGGAAGAATAAGTTAAGATGGCCTAAGCAGAAAGATTGAGTGAAAGCTTTTGAGTTTTTGTTTTTCTTTATCAGAAAGAACATTATATTAAGAGGAAGATTGTGGTAAGTCTGTCAGTGCACGCATCTATTCTAATATCATATTTGTTAAGTAAAGGCCTTGATGTTGTAAACACTTATGAATGTTCTTAACTTTACACATGTAAGTAGTCAAATGAAATTGCTCACATTAGTAAATTTAAGCATATGCATGTTTGTAAGATCAGGCCTAGGTCAGCATTCAACATCCCCAGAGGAATACCTTTCTTGGATGCCTAGTAGGCAGCACTAAAGAGGCTAAGAACATAATTTTCTCTGTGCCATCTATTCTGGTCTGAACAATTCCTTCTTTGTATTGTTTCTGCTAAGTCTGATCTGTATTTTTTGTACCACATACAAGTTCTGTCATGTCCCCTAAGCCAGGGCTTGTGAGGCGGTCCTCAGAAGACAGCTTGTGGCTGCCTCCTTAGTTCCTGTGTTGTGAAATATCCTCCATGGATTAATGCTGTGATTTTTAGAGCCTCTTTACATTGTTGTGACCCCTTTTATCTGGCATATAACGGCCTGAGAGATCTCATCCATTATCAACACTAGCTGTTAGAAAATGGTGACAATTGTTTCACTACATTTTGCAAAAAGTATTCCAGAATTCTTTCTGGGCTGTTTCACAGCCCAAAAATGTCCCACTTTTTTACATTTTCACAATTGTGCTATGAAGCCAGGCAAAATTGCAATATTTTTGCATTATTTGAGGTGGAAATTCACAAGATCCCCTTTTAAAGAAACTCCCTGCACAATTTCACAGTGTAAAACCAAATCATTTACAGTAGTTCAAAACACAATGTGAAATCTAATTTAGGGGTTTCAAATTTCTTTGCAGATATTTTGCATGACCCCAATGATTGCTAACAGAGAACACAAAGAATGAACTAGTCTGTTACTTTTCCCTTATTCCCTTTGTGTTCAGTGTTTCCTTCTCTCTCCTCACCTGCTTATCAGCATGTGTGACATGATAAAGGACAAAAAGGAAATGTTTCCTTGGATAAAAGCTCTCTATAGTGTACCACACAGTACTTGCCATCTGCCTTTCTGTTGTTGTTACCTAGCTGTGTAATATCAATTTTTGAGAAGGATTTGCCCACTGCTTAGGGCACTGTCCTGGAGCCATATTCAATTCCCTTCTCTGCCACAGACTTCTTGTGTGACTTTGGGCAACCACTTAGCCTCTCCATACTTCAGCTCTCCATTTGTATGGTGGGGATAACAATACTTCCCTTCCTCACAGAGATGTAGTAATTAAAGCTTGTGAGGTGATCCGATACTATGGTGATTGGGACCATATAAGCACCCTAGATAGACAGATGCAGGGCACTTTATATAAAAGTATAAAGACAACAACTTACTTGGAAGACAGCCTTTCTCCCTGTGTCGTACTGCCACAGGCCCTTAACCTAGCTTGCCCTCCAGATAAGTGAGGGAACTGCTGGCAGAGTATTCCCTATGAGTCCCTTTTCTTTGGAATGCTTGGCCAAGCTTCAAAATAGGTTGAATTTGTTGATCTTCCAGTTATTTTGCATCCGAAGAAGTGGGCTGTAGTCCACGAAAGCTTATGCTCTAATAAATTTGTTAGTCTCTAAGGTGCCACAAGTACTCCTGTTCTTCTTTTTGCGGATACAGACTAACACGGCTGTTACTCTGAAACTCTGTCCAGAGGCTGATAGCCAGAGTAAACATGAAGCCTGGAGGACGAAGATTAGGGTCAGACAGGTTTTAGGACTGTTGATCACATAATGTGGATCTAAATGTAATTTATCTACTACTGACTCATCATCTAGTACTGATAACATTTTTTCAAAACCCTCTTCACTTTAGATAATCACTTTAAAAATACTACAAAATACTACAAACCTGGCAGCAAATCACACATCTGTGGGCAATTGTCCAATTTATGTGCACAAATGTGGGCACTGTAGGTGCAACAAATGCTTCCTTCCTTTGAAAATGTGGCTGTTAGGAGGAAGGAGACTGAAAGGGACCTGAAGAATGGAGAAGAAAAGTAAAGAGTTTTTGTATTGCTAAGCAGATTTGTGCAAATCACTGAGAAGTTTTTACAGTAGTTTCTAGCAAATCTGGTTTCACATCAGGCTTTGGGTTGGCCTATGATACTATCTAGTCTAACATGATACATAGCTAGGGTGACCAAATGTACCAATTTTTATATGGACAGTCCCAATATGTGGAGCTTTGTCTTATATAGGTGCCTATTACCTCCCACCCCTGTCCTGATTTTTCACCCTTGCTATCTGGTTACCCTACACACAGAATGGCACAATGTAATTTAGCTCAGGCCTAAATTTTTGCCCTAAACACCGAAGGCTGGTTCATCACCCTGTTACTCCAATTGTATGTCATTATAACTCAGTGGAATTACCCTGGTTTACAACGGGCATATCTTCATTGAGTATCAGAGGGGTATCCGTGTTAGTCTGAATCTGTAAAAAGCAACAGAGGGTCCTGTGGCACCTTTGAGACTAACAGAAGTATTGGGAGCATAAGCTTTCATGGGTAAGAACCTCACTTCTTCTTGCATCTGAAGAAGTGAGGTTCTTACCCACGAAAGCTTATGCTCCCAATACTTCTGTTAGTCTCAAAGGTGCCACAGGACCCTCTATATCTTCATTGAGTTACACTGATGTGAAGCTGAAGTGGGCAAGCAGCTGGAAACATAAGACGCAACTTTAAAAAGCAATTTTATATATTCAATAAAGACAAATCTTTTGGCCCTTGCTAAAGTGGGTTATGTGGAGGAAGGAGAGGACCTCTGAGTAGCATTCCTTACAGCTGCTTCAAAAAGGGGGCTATTTGTGCCTGGCTCTCTTAACATCTACTACTCAAGGGACTCTATGGAGCACATTAGTTGAGCCACCAGCCTACTGCTCCAGAGGCCCACAACCACAGGCACCTACTTTTCCCCATGGCCCTGCCCCCACTCTGCAACTTCCCCTGAGGCCCCGCCCTTGCTCTGCTCTGTCCCCTGATGCCCTACCCTTGCTCCACCTCTTCCCACCCTTGCTCCACCCCCTCCATGAGGCCCCCGCCTGCTGCTCTCCACCTCCCCCAAGCTCTCCCTGAGCCACCAAACAGCGGAGCCACCAAACTGTGCCCCCCATCAGCTATTAGGCGGCAGCAGTGCCGCCCTCCCATCAGCTGATGATGGGGCAAACGAACAGCTGTGTCTGTGTGTGCTGAGCATCCGCTATTTGTTTTCTATGGGTGCTCCACCCCAGAGCACTCCTAGGCCTTTTGTTAGGAAGAGACTTCTTGTGCTCTCTCCCACCAGACAAAGCAGAGTTTCAGGATAAGGGTTTTGGTCACTATCAAACTGTGGAACAGCAAAAAGGACTCAAAGCAGAACAGAATCAGGCAAAAGTTATGAGTGTCTGAGAACTTGTACAGTGCCTTAGCATAAAAATATGCTTGCCATCACTCTGCTAAAACTAATTGTGTCAAATCCAAAAATACTTTAAGCCTATGCTGTACCTTTTCGGGTATTTTTTTTAAGGTCCAGCTTCCCCTCTCCCTCCCCCTGCCCCTTCCCCCCCACCCCCCAAAAGAGAGAGAGAGACTTCATGTATTTACAAGAAAAGTCTTGGGGAGTCACCTTTTCAATATTACTACCTGAGTCTCCAACCTGAATGTCAAGGCTTGAGTTTTGAGATGCAGGTGTAGATAAAATGAGGTTAATTAAAACATTTCAATGTACGGGTGATTTTTAAAAAGAGCACATGCTATAGTTATTAGAAGAAAACAATACATATGTTGTCATATAGCTCCAGGGCTATAGTCTTATCTCCATTTTCAGTGCCTTACCCATGCAACTGCCATTAATATGATGAGGATGCAGATTATGACAGCAATGTGGGAACATTGCATCTTTCCTCTGGAAAGGTTACAATTGTGTTCTTCCAGAAACTGAAACAATTGTTAAAGCCTGGAGTCTGAGACTAAACTGAACTATTATACTTGCTCTGTTTACAAATAGCAATCCCAAGTGATACTTAATTGATTCTAATCCTGCTTTATTCTTGAAACCCTGCCTTCAATCACTTGCATTAAAAATCCAGTAATGTGTAAAATCACTAGAATTGTGCAATAAAAGTGCTTCTGTTGTGAGCTAGAAAATGATGTTACTAATTTGTACCTCAAGTGAAGCAACATCAGTGTCCAAAATGATTTCAGTGCTACCGTAGACTAAACAAAACCACTACAGAAAGTGTGTTTGAGACCTGCTGGAAGCATGTCTTCTGAAATGGCATTGAAAAGTGTTTTGAATGGTTTTGTTTTTTCTATACTTGCTCTTAAAGTTGTTTTTAGCCCTAGTGTAACTATGTTAACAGTGTGTACCACGTCCACACTTAAGCCTTTGAGTGCCTGCTAAGTACAATGTTGCAAGACCACTGATTACAGTGCACTTTCCTTCCCATATCAAGTCCCAGGAATCTGAAACTGCTGTACTAATGTTTTCCCTTTGGAAACATTCATCAGCAAGATATAGCATTCTGCTCTTGCCGCTGGCATCTCTTGAAATGCAGGAGAAGAGAGTAGCTGAATGCAGCAGTCTTCTGGGACTGAATCAGCAGATCCAATTCATTACATACCACAAGGAGAAATGTGATTTCAAGTGACTGCCTAATCTCCCTGAAATATCACATGTCACACAGAAAGGCCTTTCAAGTCTCCTGGGAGAAATCTGCCCAGCTCCCTTACTAAAACCAAACATACTAAACACAGATCCACAAAAAAGCCTCCAACTCCCCCCCACCCCCAAAAAGAACCAAAAAACAAAAACCTCTTTACATCGAACAGCATAGATTTTTTTTTTTAATTACAGAATAATTCCAGCTATCCAAATGGCCTGGTGGACATCTGAAACGTTTGGATAACTGGGCTTTTGGATCAACAGAAATGCTATTAACTAATATAGGGCTACATGGGGGATGCACTGTGGGTTTGGATTAGTAGGATTTTCAGATAAAGGGAATTTAGATAACTGGAATTATACTGTATTGAACTCATGCTGTTAACCAGGTGCTTGCTAAGCTGCCCTTTGAATAGACTCTTCTTCTGTGCTTCAGATAGTGTCAAATTGGACACCTGTGAGTATGGAGACCACTAGATCCGAAGCAGTAAGCTCAGAATGATTTTTCCGAGAGTTCCAACATATTAGTCAACAAGAGCAGAATCAGCCAGACCAGGAGGCATTTAATGGAGGAGGTGAGAGCACTCAGCATATCCCTAGGGGTGCAAACCTGGGATTTATTCTTGGTAGTAGATTGCATAGATCAGCTGTTTCTCTATGGTGGGATAGGAAGATGACAGAAACCTTGGTCTCTAAAAGACTGGGTCCTCATTTAACAGCTGTATGCCTTTAGGATTCTATCTGTACTATTGGCAGGTAGGAGAAAGGGGTGGAGGGAGCACTGCATTGTCAGATCCTCAGGGCTTGTCTACACTGCGACATTGTCGACAAAACTTGTCTTTCTCGGATCCTTAAAAAAGCCCCCCGTGAAAGAAAAGCTTTTGAATGCGGCTTTGTTGGCAGGAGTGCTCTCCTGCCAACAAAGCTAACACCACTCACGGGGCTAGAAGTATTTTGTCAGCAAAAGTGCCAACAGAATACCGACAGATAGCATTCACACACGCTGACTTTTAGTGACAAGGCGGTGTTGACACAGCCTTGTCTCTAAAACTGTGTAGTGTAGACAAGCCCTGTGTCTGGCAATTCTGCAGAGAGAGTGTGACACATCTTGTCATCGTGTGTGGTGACTTCAGTGGAGACAAAGTGCTTTGCACAGGTGACACAGTTGGCAACTTATTACCATAGAGAAAATGAAAATTTTCCCCAAATGATATAAGAATTTAAAATGTTCTACTTCAAAAGTAGTTGATGAAGCAAAGAACATTTCAAGCAATTTTCCTGCTTTCATCACACAAACCTCAGAAATTCTGCAGAGCTCTGTTGGGAGAACAGTCACTCTTTTGTAAAATGAAATACCTAATAATTATAATTTATTAGTGATTATTTGTACTGAAGAAACAACCTAGAGGCCTCAGTTGGGATTTACGGTTTGTGCAAAACACTGTAAACACATAACAAAAAAGTCCCTGTGCCGAGGAGCATATCATCTTCTTTGCAGAGAGGAGCAAGAAAAATGTCCCTTTGCCTCCACCTTTTAGGCTTTATTTTTCGTGTGCTTCACTGCTTGGAAACTCAGAGAAACAGAGAGATTTGTGAAGATCTTACAATCCATGTATCTCCCTCCTAAACACAAAATGGGATTTAAGGATTAGGGCGCCCATCAGATAAATAGCAGAGTCCGGAACTCAGCTCTGCAGGTTTTTACTAAGCAGTGGGGAAGAGCAGCAGGACAGAGGCTGGTAGGGAGTGAGGGTGGGACAGTTTACAGGGAGTATGGGTGGCCAAGCAGGCCTGGACATAGAGGGGAAAGCAGTTTCTGGAATACCTTCTAGCAGCCCACAGGGTAGGCCCCTTTCAGTTTTCTTAGGATCTTGTATATTCAGATAAATCCAGGCATATTATGTTATTTCTGAGTACATTGGCACTACATGTCCGTAACTTAGTAACATCTGCTTCCCCGTTTTTATTCTCTTCAGTCCTTTCTTTTCCTTCACTTGTCTTCCATTTTCCCTTCTACCATGACACATCTGTGTATCTCCCCCTCCTTTGGTTAGCCGTCTTTCTTTCAGTCTGATTTCTTTGTAGCGTTAACCCAGGATTTCTTTCCAACCTCCTTGCCCTTCAGCCCCTTCCCCTGGGTTATATTCTCTCTTCCCCCTACTCCCCATGATTCCAGTTTCTCCCTACTTCTTCCCCCATGTCCTCTCTCCCTTTTTATGCTTAACATTTCCTTTGCCTCTCTCTCTCTCCCCTTCCACAGTGTTTGCTGGCCTTGTCTTCACTTACCGGAGGGTCCGGCGGCACGCAATCGATGTTCTGGGATCGATCCCGGAAGTGCTCACAGTCGGCGCCGGTACTCCAGCTCGCCGAGAGGAGTACGCGGCATCGACTGGGGGAGACTTCCTGCCGCATCTGGACCGCGGTAAGTTTAGACTAAGGTACTTCGAATTCAGCAACGTTATTAACGTAGCTGAATTTGCGTACCTTAGTCCGAAGTGGGGACTTAGTGGGGACCAGGCCGCTATCTCTCCTCCTTAATGTCTCCTTCCTTACTTCCTTCCTTCCTCACCCTCCTACTTTCTCCTACATGGACACGCACTCTGCCATTCCCATACACCCCACACAGGCACTCACTCTGCCACAGTCTTCTCCTCTCCACAGCCACTTTTTCTGTCACATTCTCACCTGTGTGCACATGTAGAGGCTTCTGCCAGGCTCTCATCCCTTCAAACTGGTGCATTTGCACCCTCCCCTCCTGCAGGGACACAGCCATACTCTTGTTTCCCCCCATGTCAAGCTCTCATGGCGCCATTCTTTTCTATCCATCCTCTCTCCCACTCCCCACCAGCATGCACACACACACTCCTACCCATATACAGACACCTTGGACTGGGTGTCAGGCAGTGCTTAATTTATCATGAAAGAGGTGCCAGGGCTCAAGCAATTCTTTTACATTAATAACTGATGCAGCAAGCCTAGAGGTGCTGGGGCTATGAACTGCCAAGCCTAGAGGTGCTGGCACTCAGCCCTGGCACAAATTAAGCACTGGTGTCAGGAGCTGCAGATTCCAGTCTTGGAGCTGCCATAGAGTTACTGTGCAACTTGAAACAGATCATTTAACCTGTTGGGGCCTTGGTTTCCCTTTTTTGAAAATTAGGAGGATAACCCCTGTGAGGCAGGGGAATATGTGAAGCCTTGTCTAACTAATATTTGCTTAAAAAAAAAACTTGAATGGAAAGCACTGAAGATGAATGAGGTGCTATGGTTATTGTCATATTACTCAAAAATACATGTTCACTTCCAGCTGAGGTCGATTGCTAGAAAGGCCACTGACTGATTGTAGGAGACTCCTGGAGTTAAAATTGCTGGCTGCATCAGTGTTCCCTCACTAGGAGGCTTTTTTGCTCCTCTTTCTTACAAGTCTGTTTCTTGTAGCATTTTTGCCTCCTCCTTAAATGTGTTAAATATAAAGGAGGAAGCAAAATTTGTTCAATTTGTTTTGTGCGTACTTACATGTGGCTGCTTATCAGATAATTGTAGAGCTATTCAAAAAGCACATTTAATTCATCCAACCAGCACCGTGAAGTTCAGGACTATGACAGAGAGGAGGGAAAAATAAACATTATTATTTAAATGTTTGTGCCTTTTTCAGCACTAAAGGATGTAATGTAAGGAAATCAGGAAACATTTGCATTGCAAAATACATTTGGAAATTGCTTGTGTTTACACTGCCAAGGGGAGTGTCACCACCTGATATTTTCTAATGGTTCCTGAGCCCTGGAAACATGGGAAAACTCAGGATTTGCCTTATGACTTTGGGGTCCAGTATAGCATCCTATGGTGAATCTGTGGCACTGAGTATACAGAGAGAAAGTCAGTCTCTCTTCTCTTTCTTATGACTGTACAGAGGTTACTTGCTGAGGAGCATTCTGGAATATGCTAGCTACTGTAGAAAAGGACATGGTGTGGACTCACTTCATTCCTGTTGTTCTAGAATGGATTAGATGCCATAGAGCCCAGTTCAGTATTGCCCCGAAGCCCATTTGCAGAAGCTAGGCTGGTGCAATGGGGTCACAGGGCAGATATGCATCCCTCCCCCAGAGAATATCCCCAGGGCAGCAGAGATCCCCACCTGGCATTAAACCTGCTCAGTAGCCTTTGTGCAGCTCCCATAGCAGCACCCTCACCCTAAGGAGGCATTGCAGAATGGGATGGGGCAGAGTGGGGTCAGGCTGGAGGAGGGAGGGGGACATGGCTGGGGCAGATCTGAGCCCTGGCAATCCTATGTCCTGAAATGGCCCATAGAAGCTACTGAAGGAGGGACACCAAATTGCTTCCTCCAGTCCCTGAATAGATGTGGACCAAGTCACCCATCATGAATGTGGTCCATGGTTCCCTATTCTTCGTTTTGTATCTAATAGCTACGTACATCTTTATTTACTAGAGCTATTCATGGAGGGTTCTCCTCCCCTACCCCCATTGATGAAAATGAAAATGTTTTGGTTGTGTCTTTTTGGTTGTTAAAACAGCAAAGAATTGGTTTTCAGGTATTTGATGAAAACTTGAAACAATTCAATAAACAGAACTTCTCTCATGAAAATTTCATTTTGTTGAAAAGGCATTTTTCATAAAAATAAATGACATTTTTTCAACCATCTGAATTATTTACTGAATTCATGTCCTCTGGAAACTGCAATGCTATCTTACGGGCTTTCCTCCATAACTTGGCATCATAAAAAACTTGAAATTACAATTTCTAGTTAAAATCAGTGATTGCCAGATTCTACTCTCACTGATGTCAAAAGGTTGCACGGGTATAAATAAGGAAGCAATGTAGCCCCATTGTGTGTTAAGTTCTTTCTCCTGAAAAAATTGTAGTAATTGGTTCATAAGCACCTGTGGAGTCTAGAACCATATGAAATCCAAAACTACGTGAACCCATCTTGGTTTGAAGTATTGTTACAATGCCAAACTCAGATTGTGTTTGCTGAAAAGTTTAAGGTTCACAGACACTTTGAGCAAACCTAGAGCCAGACTGGAATGACTGTAGAATAACAGAATCAGAATAACAGACTCAATGGTTTGGACATGAAAGCTGGTGAGTTTCAACTGAGTTTCATTTTGTGATTTTAGGGTTGTTGGAATCCTAAACTCAAAGTGAAATTTAGGAAGGTATAACCCAGCTCTGGTATAACTATATATACTGAATCAGCCCTTGGATTCTACAGACAAATGTAACCTCAAATGGTGGGATTCTTCCAAAGTTTAATTCTGTCTGGCTCAACTGACTGTACTACGATTACACTGGTCTACAATTTTTGAGAAGTCGTCTACTTCAGAGATAAAATGTGCTATTTATTATGTATTTTGACGTGCTGAATTCAAATATGACAATTAAAACAACTGATTGGCTACTGTTTCTAAGATATTTAAGTTTTTACATTTTATGTCTATGTATATTGTGTAGATAGTAGAGTTTTAATCATAAATTGTAAACCTAGGTCTTTTCATGTGTTTATGGTTGCTTTACATGACAATATTTCACCTGTCCTGTTTATGTAACACTTAAAAATCAGCAAAAGGGTTATATAAATAAAATGTATTATGAAACAAAAGGCAAAAAACTATTCTGTACATAGTTTAGTCCTATTCAGTATCTACTCGGCGCTTCTTGGCTTGTCTCTTGTATTCATTAGATGGAGCATCTCTTGTCACTGTCCCGCAATAGTCTGCAAGCATTGATGGGCTGGCTCCATTTGCCTTGATAGCGTTTCTCCATTGTTGCAATGTCCTGGTGAAATCGCTTGCCGTGCTCGTCGCTCACTGCTCCGCAGTTCGGTGGAAAAAAATCTAGATGAGAGTGCAAAAAATGTATCTTTAGTGACATGTTGCAACCAAGGCTTTTGTATGCCTTGAGGAGGTTTTCCACCAACAACCTGTAGTTGTCTGCCTTGTTGTTTCTGAGAAAATTTATTGCCACTAACTGGAAGGCTTTCCATGCCGTCTTTTCCTTGCCACGCAGTGCATGGTCAAATGCATCATCTCGAAGAAGTTCATGAATCTGAGGACCAACAAAGATACCTTCCTTAATCTTAGCTTCACTTAACCTTGGAAATTTTCCATGGAGGTACTTGAAAGCTGCTTGTGTTTTGTCAATGGCCTTGACAAAGTTCTTCATCAGACCCAGCTTGATATGTAAGGGTGGTAACAAAATCTTCCTTGATTCAACAAGTGGTGGATGCTGAACACTTTTCCTCCCAGGCTCCAATGACTGTCGGAGTGGCCAGTCTTTCTTGATGCAGTGGGAATCTCTTGCACAACTATCCCATTCGCAGAGAAAACAGCAGTACTTTGTGTATCTAGTCTGCAGACCAAGCAAGAGAGCAACAACCTTCAAATCGCCATAAAGCTGCCACTGATGTTGATCATAGTTTATGCACCTCAAAAGTTGTTTCATGTTGTCATAGGTTTCCTTCATATGGACTGCATGACCAACTGGAATTGATGGCAAAACATTGCCATTATGAAGTAAAACAGCTTTAAGACTCGTCTTCGATGAATCAATGAACAGTCTCCACTCATCTGGATTGTGAACGATGTTGAGGGCTGCCATCACACCATCGATATTGTTGCAGGCTACAAGATCACCTTCCATGAAGAAGAATGGGACAAGATCCTGTTGACGGTCATGGAACATGGAAACCCTAACATCACCTGCCAGGAGATTCCACTGCTGTAGTCAGGAGCCCAACAGCTCTGCCTTACTCTTGGGTAGTTCCAAATCCCTGACAAGGTCATTCAGTTCACCTTGTGTTATGAGGTGTGGTTCAGAGGAGGAGGATGGGAGAAAATGTGGGTCCTGTGACATTGATGGTTCAGGACCAGAAGTTTCATCCTCTTCCTCGTCTGACTCAAGTGAGAATGATGCTGGTGCATCAGGAACCAGCAGTCCTTCTCCGTGGGGTACTGGGCGTATAGCTGATGGAATGTTTGGATAATGCACAGTCCACTTTTTCTTCTTTGACACACCTTTCCCAACTGGAGGCACCATGCAGAAGTAACAATTGCTGGTATGATCTGTTGGCTCTCTCCAAATCATTGGCACTGCTAGAGGCATAGATTTCCTTTTCCTGTTCAACCACTGGCGAAGATTTGTTGCACAAGTGTTGCAGCATATGTGTGAGGCCCACCTCTTGTCCTGATCTCCAATTTTGCAGCCAAAATAAAGGTGATAGGCTTTCTTAACCATAGTGGTTATACTGCGCTTTTGTCATGCAAAAGTCACTTCACCACAAACATAGCAGAAGTTATTTGCACTGTTCACACAAGTACGAGGCATCTCTGCTCACTTTGGCTAAACAGAAATGTGTCCCTTTGCAAAATCAAACACTGACAAATAAGAGAGCACGACACTGTATGATTTCTAGAGCTGATATAGAACGTTATTCCACTTGCCGAGGTGGAGTACCAGGAGCGCCGTAGCCGTGGAGTCAGAGCGCTCTATGTGCCTTGCCAGTGTGGACGGGCAGTGAGCTAGTGTGCCCAGGGCTCCTTTAATGTGCTGTAACTCGCAAGTGTAGCCAAGGCCTTAGGTCAGAAATGGGCCCAATCTGTGAAGTCCAGTTCTGAATCTTGGCAATTTTGGAAGAAGACTGGATCGTGGTTGTGTTTCTGGCCCATCTCTCTCTCTATGACAGTCAGGTATAATCTTTTTATATATATATATATATATATATATACACACACACACGTATAATTAATTTTCAAAAGATTTATAGCTATCTGCCGCTAAAAGTAAACAGCTACCATGCAGATCAAAGTTTCCTTTGTTCAGCAGAGTGATGTAAGCTTTGTTATGATTGCATCATCCATGACTTCTAGGAATAACATGATGCAATTCATATCATGTATGACGCAATACCAGCTTCAGATTGCATCATTCATTGTTTTGCCTAAAAAGCAAGTACTGTCCAAACCCAGTCATAGATTTATTCATAGATCCAGTCAAAGATGTATTTTAGTCATTTCTGGTTTAAATTGAGATCCCTTCCCTTTATAACTCACTTATCCTCCGCCATTCCCAAGTCAAGGGTCGTATATACTGACCCAATAGCATATCTTGAAAACTAGAGCCAATCAACAATTTTAAGCATCATTTTCGTTCTCAGTGACCCAGAATTAGTAAAGTTTGACTACATTTATTTCAGAAGCATTTTGGCTGTAGAGCAGTGTTATTTATGGTAGCTTGTTTCCTTCTGTATCTCTTCTAAAACCACCTGCTGCTAGTCTGTTTCTTATGAGCACAGCACTGTCACCTGTATGGACATATTATTATACTAAAGAGTGTAGCTTTGTTTTTGTTTTCCCTTAATCTGAAAGCTCATCCTTGCATACATACTTATTACTGTGCAGTTCAAAGAGCAATGGGTATGTTTGATATATTGCCATTTTAATTAGTTAAAAGTGCAACATTTAATTGTACTTTAGTTACAAAACATACCACTCACTACTAGAATGCTCAGTGTAAAAGCTTGAAGCTAAACATTTGGACCCACTATTCCTAAATTCAGGTTTATAGTTGCATACAAATAAGATAAAATACATATTTTACATGCCTTCTTTTTCTCATATATGCCTTAGTAAGCTTTGACATCTTAAGCTTCGGAAAGAAAAATCCTGGGATACACATTATCCCATTTAATGTGACTTAGGCAGAGTTAAACCTTTAAATGCTCAAGGTCCCACAAATGTTTTGCTCTGTTGCAGTGTCTTCATTTAATAGATGGGTGTTTTCCAGATGCCACATACTCAGCAAGTATTTTTGAATGATGCAGTAGCAAATTTATTGTACTTATTGTATTTTTCAGTCAGTTGAATGACTATTTCAAATACACCATTGCTTATTATGGTCCTGTTGATAAATGAAGATTTATGTACACTGATAGAATTAGTATTAAGAGGAGTTATACATACAATCCCCTCCCCCTTTCCCTCAGGACATATATTGATAGAAGACTAGATCTTCAAAGGGAAACCTGTAACATACAGGACTTCAATTACTACATCAAATTACAGAGATGAATACATCATTAAAAAAAATCCTTTTAAAGTGTATTTCTAAATGATAAAAGTGAATTCATAGCAATTATATAGAATGCTACCATCTTGAAAGTCTGGAGTACAACTTTGAGAATGCCTCTCGGTGCAAGTATAATAGAAATATTTAATAATAATGGAAATGCAGCTCCCACTGAATTCAATGGAGCTTGCTCAGGCCACAAGGCCTTTGTAAATCTTATTACAAGACTTGGGCCTTGCTTTCTAGCATGAGCTCCCTTTTGCTGATGTATTAGTAGTGTTACAAGAACAGTTTCCACTGAGAGAACGTAAGGACAAATCTCAATGTGGAGACAGTGAAACAGTGATAGGTAGTTCTAAAAAAATCTTTTGAAAATTAATTATACGTGTGTGTGTGTGTGTATATATATATATATAAAAAGATTATACCTGACTGTCATAGAGAGAGAGATGGGCCAGAAACACAACCACGATCCAGTCTTCTTCCAAAATTGCCAAGATTCAGAACTGGACTTCACAGATTGGGCCCATTTCTGACCTAAGGCCTTGGCTACACTTGCGAGTTACAGCACATTAAAGGAGCCCTGGGCACACTAGCTCACTGCCCGTCCACACTGGCAAGGCACATAGAGCGCTCTGACTCCACGGCTACGGCGCTCCTGGTACTCCACCTTGGCAAGTGGAATAACGTTTGATGCGCCCCCGCTGGAGCGCCCCAGCATCAGTGTGAATGAGGTGTTGCATTACTGCGCTCTGATCAGCCTCCGGAAACGTCCCATAATCCACTTAAGTCAAATGGCCACGCTTGTCTTTGTTTTGGATATGCCCTTTGACAGCTCCGTTTGACAGCCTGCATGTTTATCTGCTCCGAGACAAAGCAACCATTACTGTAGAATGCTGTGTGTGAGAGAGAGAGGTGGGGGGGGGGGGAGAGGGGAGGAGGTCTGCTGCTGTCTGAACTTACAAGACAGAATGCTGACATGCTCTCAGCCCCCCAAAAAACGACTCTCTCTCCCCCCACATACACACAACACACTCCCTGTCACACTCCACCCCACCCCCACCATTTGAAAGGCACGTTGCAGCCACTTGCATGCTGGGATAACTACCACAATGCACTGCTCTCTGTGGCCATTGCAAGAGCTGCTAATGTGGCCACACCAGTGTGCTGGTAGCTGTCAGTGTGGACAGCTTGCAGCGCTTTCCCTACTGTGCTCTACGAAGACGGGTTTAACTCAAAGCGCTCTACATCTCCAAGTGTAGCAATGCCCTAAGACATTGTAACCGACTACAGCAGTGTCTGATTACTAATATACTGAAATATACATACCTGCTGCAGCCTTCATCCCATGGACATCTTTAATTGTTAGAACCAGTATAACAAATTAAATGTGGATGGAAGGAATTCATAGATTCAAAGATGACATAAATTGCTTTAATGCTATTGATTTTGATGGAGCTATACCGATATGCTCCTCAAACTACCCATGCTTTTCCGTAAGGAAGCAAAAAGTATATACACCCTTGTAAATTTTCTTTAGGCATTTGTCTTTAAAAAAAGATTTCAATAGAATCAGAAAAAATAGAAATGGAAAAGACATACTGGTCATCCTGAACTCTCTGTCAATTCAAGATTCCCCCCTGCCTAAATAGTATATTTTGGGGAGCTTTGTCCAAATGACTCAATGTTTAAAATGACTCAAAACAATGAGGCTCCCAAGAAAATATGACAAACTTTTTTCATTTTCTGCATTACCACTCTATCATATCAGCTGACTACAATACAGTGCAAATAAAACAGGATTAAGAGCTACTGTATATTGTTCATGAAAACATTTTTATTAGGCTAATATGATGCAATGCTAGTAAAATGTAATGGAAAATTGTAAAGATGGTACCCTACTCATTCCTGTCCTTAAGATAAAATCTCTACAATATCTTTTTCTAAAAATGAAGCTCTTAGAAAATATCCAGGAACAATATTTTATTATAATGACATTGCCATGTAGTCTGCAGGGATAAAATGAGATCAGTAAACCAAGTGTGTAGAATTACATTAATAAGAATCATCAATATGATAGGTGAAGTTTCCTTTTGCATCTGACATTTTTGTCCTGTCAGCTCTTACAAAGCTAAAGCTCAGTGCAATAACTAGTTTTTAAGGATCAACTGATATATTTAATTAATTCAAAGTACCTGCTTCATTGCGTTTAATTCAACCAGTTAAAGTATTGTCAAATTAGTAAACAGACTATAAGCATTTTCCCCACTGAAATTAAATGAAAATAAAATCAGTCATTTAAGGATAAGCCCTTTTTGTGCTGACACTTTCAAATATTAACATTCACTTTACCTGATTACTATGCTTAAAAAACCAAAGAATGGTGATGGAAATGGTAAGCAAAGAAATGAACAAACAAAGAAATTAGAAACAATTCATAGACTACATATGGAAATCTTCCAATCTGCTTTCCCTATTGTATGGATCCTTTGAAAGTGTGAGATGAACATCCCAAAGGCTTCAGGGCTGGCCTAAAGCAAGTAGCAAATTGGTCCCATATATCACATGCAAACGTTGCACAGGCTAACCCCCATCGCTCATCCCACCGGTGGGACTGCTGGGGCATAATAATAATAGTTGATAATATTTTGCATTTGTGGCAACGTCCACCTGGAAATCTCAAAGGACTTTAGCAACTTTAATCTGTTAACCTTCACAGCCCCATTAGGAGCATTATACTCATTTTATAGATGGTCAAGCACAGGCAAAGAAAAGTCAAGTGACTTGTCCATGGTCAGTCAGGGAGCCACAAGTAATACAAGGAGCAGAACCCATGTCCTCCAATAGTCAACCCTGTGCTTTAAACAACAGGGAATGCTCCCTCTTGTGACAACATTTATATTGCTGCCTTGTCAAAGATGTGGTGCAGTTGACCAACAGTTTTCCATCTGTAGCCTCAGTGGTTCCACAATTAGTCACAATTAGTTTGTTGACATTCTCATTAGCAACTGATGGCTCTTGAATTGTAGGTGTGGTTATAAGTACCTAAAGTTAGAAAACGCCTATTGATCATCCAGTCCATACCCTTCCCAATGCAGCATTGCTCACAACAGTACATTTTCTAGTATGTTGGCCAATCTAGTTTCTAATGTCCCAAGTGATAGAGGATCCATCACTACCTTTGTGAGTGCACAATGCACCATCATTAAATCTTTCCTGATATTTGACCTAAATTTTCCCTTTTTGTATTTTTATCCCACTATTCCCAGTTATACCCTTTGTGCACCACCCTCATTTCTCTCTTTCCTGGGTGTTTCCATTTCAGCTAGACTGGTGCCATGTTCCCTCCCTTACTTGTCTCTTGGCCAGCCTATATGGGTGAAATTCTGACCCCATTGAAATCAGTGGGAACTTTGCCATTGAATTCAGTGGGGAAAGAATTTTGCCCTACCTACTTAGCTTTTTAAATCTCCCCTAGTAGCCTTATTTTTGTTGCATAGAAGTAACAGAATGGATCCCTGTGTTCCCTACATCTGAGGACTCCTTGTACCAATAAGAAGCTACCGAACAATATCCTCTGAGACCTCAGAAATGGAACCATTGAATACCTGTCCTACCTAAATTTGCCAAATTCTGCAAGTTTATCAGCAATATACTGTGGTCAGGTGAATCAAAGTCTGTCATAGGTCTAATACATTCAACTTGGTTCTCTGTTCTTCATCTAAAGGATATGGTTTACCAAATATACCAGTGCTATCTCCATACCATGCATAGAGATCTAAAAACAGACCAATAGGGAATGCAGGAAGTCAGAGCAATTTCTGTATCCAACCGTCTCAATATTCTTCCCGACAAGGGAATAAATTTATATCTCCATATCACTTAGTCAAATACCCCTGCCGAAAAAACTATTTACTGTTTCCTTCTGACCTTGGGACAAGTAGGTTATTTTTGGTAAATGACCACTTCATTAATTGCAGTTGCTATCATAACTTTTAGACATTAAGGCTAGAAACAGGAATTGTTTCCTGTGTACGTGCAGGTAGAGATAAAAATGGAAATAGCCCTTTCTCCAAAAGGGGAACTCTTTCTCTTTGGATATTGTTTTTTTAAGATAATCCCCACCCAACTCCTAAAATCCACGGTTTTCTCTGAATTTTCACTTTTGTATTTTTTGATCACACTTTTCAGTTGACAAGTTGATAGGCTGTAGCATTCATGTGGCACTTTAGAGACCATTTGTCAAGACTATTGCAGTGTATTCATGTGATCATGGATCCATTGGGATGGTGGAAGTTCCTGCAGACCATGGCTGTGTGGCACACAAGACATCTCTGTATATTGTCGTGTCTGCTGTGCAAGAACCATAGTGCTTCCATTGCATTCAGGGGGTGAAGGACACATGCCCTTCTGTGTGGAATTGGTGGCTCCAATTAATTCCCACAAGAGTCTGGTATTTAGTACTTGGGTTATAGCAAAATTCTTTCTTTTCTGACCCATCTCTTGGAAAGGCATTGGCAAAACTTTGGATGCAATTTTCAAAGATGAGTGTCTAAATTGTAATTGTGAATCCTGTATTATTGCCCAAATGAGCAGCAATATGCCAAGTTACCCACATAGCCTGTTCAAAGGCAGTTTTGGGGGCATAAAAGGTGAATGTGCAAATTTTGTGGGCACAATTTACTTGCCTGTCTGTGAAAAATTGGACCTCAAGGGCTCCATGCAGTATCTGAATGTTTCAGATGAGGTCACTTATCCTGGGCAAAGCAAAACATAAGTGCTCTTAACACTGTTTGTATGTACTGGAATTAGATTTCGGCTAGTAAAGCAGCATGGGTTAATCAAAAGGTTCCAAACCTGCAAAACTGCTGTATCTGGAAAATGTGTTGTCACTCACTTCACTTCCAGTTCACAGTAGTGCAAGCTGCGTCAGAACTTTGTAATGCTATCTGCCGCTAAATGTAAACAGCTACCATGCAGATCAAAGTTTCCTTCTGGTTTTAGGCTGAGTAGCCTAGATTGGGCTGCCGACAATGGCCTCTGGTGAAGTGAATGCCCTGCATATCTGATCATTTGATATGATTAGGCACGTTCCAGTTTCATTCCAGATATACTGATATGAACGTCTTGCATTTAATTGATCAGAAAAAGAAACTAGTAACTTCAAGTTTTAGAAACTTCCTTTTTGTTTACAGTATTTGCTTAAAATCTTCTCTCTGTGGTTTAAGGAAATACTGGTTTCGTATTCTCACATTGCATACCAATGGGTGTAGCAGTATTTCTAGCTGGTAGTGGTGAGCAAATATCCTGTGAACCGGACTTCAACCATTTTTTGGACTGAAGTAACTCAAGCAAGCGTTTTAGAAATTCCTGCTTTATTTAAAAAGAAAAGGCAGAAAGCTAACTCTCTTTATTTTCATTGTATATGAGTTGCCTGTTTTTTAATTAAATAAAGAAAGATATGGTATCATAAACATTCCATTCCTGTAATTGAGATCAGAAATATGTACCGCACTGTAGCCTTGTAAATATCACCATAAACTGAGAATTGGAAACATTCATCCTCAGGAGTAAATGCTTCTGAGCCATTTGACATTTCTCCTTCTCATTTGATTCAAAACAAGAAATACTTCTAAAGACACATACATGCACACATACATGCATGCTTACTTTCCAATAGAAACAAACATATATAAATAATATATATAAATTCATGCATATGTCCCCAGTATAAGACATATTCATATTCAGTGTTTAACTTTGCAATGTGGACCCATTTCTAACATATTTGAAACACACACACTACCTCTCAAGGCTCAGAATTAATTTGTTACAATGTACAATTAATACTATTTGTTTCACAGCAAAAAACTTGAGGTCTTATTCAGATGTACACTGTACCAACAGTTAGGTGGGACTCCAGAACGCATAGAAATAAAATGTGGGTGGAGGCAATTGATTTCAGGTCAAAGCTCAGATTTACAGTGTCAAATAAATGTTGGATTTTCATTGCTGCTGTGGTCTCAAAGCACTTAATTGATTTCTGAATTGTGAATGAGCCTCTAATAAACATGAGAATGGCTCATAAAATTACCTCTCTGAGTTAGTGCATTGTGACTATTTTATAAATTGACTTAAAAACTCATTATCCTTCCATTTCCCCATATCCATAGTAGAGAGCTCCATTGTTGTGCATTTGCTTTCATTGAGGGAAGTGCCTCATTCAAAATAGCTGTTTATCTGGGTTATTTTTTCCTCTTGCTGCAGAAATATGCAAGTTCGGAAGCTGTGAAAGAGAGAGAAACTGCACAATCTTCAAATTAACCCGGATTATATCTAGACTCAGAGGGATAGCCACAAAATCTGTATCCACAAAAACAACAAGGAGCATCTAAAGAAGTGGGTTTTTGACCCACAAAAGCTTATGCCCAAAGAAATCTGTTAGTCTTTAAGGTGCCACCAGCCTCCTCATTATATCTAGACTGGTTCTCATATCTCTCCTACTAATCTTGTACACTTTTCACCTGAGTTATACAATCTCTTCCAGCTTTGATTTAGCATGCATTTTGACTGGTGTCTTGCTGAAGCTCATCCTGGCTTCTCCTGGCTCAGAGGTTCTTGACCTTTTCCATATCATGTTCCACATTACGACAAAAAGTTTAGGACTGTCCTTCTATCTAACCATAAAGAGAGGGTGAGAGAGAAAGAGAATCTGTGGCTTGAGACTGAAAACCCGTGTACTAGCCCTAATGGAGCATTTAAATTAAGCTAAAGTGGCACAGCTAAAATACTTTATGATGTCACTCAATACACAGAAATCCAGGTTAAGTCTGAACGAATCGTTGCAGGCAGCGTCCATGCTTGTGGCATATAACTTTCTTGGCATGATTGTTCAGTACAGAAGGGTCAAAAACTTAAGAGTAGGAGAATGAGAGAAAATTTTGGTTGGTTCATCTGGCTTTGCCTGGAGAAGAAGGTGAAGGCCATTGTCTTTGATCCTCCAACTACAATCATCCAGGACTCTGTCTATTGAATCCTTTGCCTTTGAGCAGAGCAGGACCCCCATTGACATGAAAAGGAGGTGTGCATGGAGACTGAGGGCATAATATGGCTTTACATGTTTGATTGCAGGGCTCAAACCCCTCCCCTCCCCACCCCATCCCAAACACTTTCCTACCATTTCTCGTAGAAAACTGTAGATTGATGGAATCTGTTGAAAGGGCCTTTCTGCTAATTCTGCTGAAGTCTGAGTTATTAATGGATAGCCCCTAATGCTTTACTCTTAGAGGCGAGTCTAAAAATGGCCTTGAGGGGTTATCATCTTTGCCTTGCTTATCATCTCTCCCTGATTTCCATTTCTAATGTGCTCAGCTGACAAAAAGATATGCTCGTTGACTATCACCCTTGTAAAACCATTGTGGGTTCTGCAAGGCCAATGAGTTCTTGAATTGCACATATGAAACCTCATTGTCTTTCAACGGTGTCCTCAGTGGCACCTGTGCTGATTGCCCTGTGGAGGCTGGCTACTCCAGATACCTACTGCTCAGGTGGGGATGTGTTTGGGGTCAGGAAACCTGGGCTCGGTGAGATTGCCATGGAGTTTGGCATGGCACTACATAGATGCATAACATGCCAGAGAACAATTAGGGGGTTAAATCATTAGGATTCCTGTGCTGTGCAGTACTCTCTTTATCTTGCTGGGCCTCTGTGTCCATTCTATCTCCTCCCCCTAAACCTATCTAACAAGAGATGCTGCTTAGTAGTGGTGTTGATCTTAGTGGATCATTGTGGCTGATTCCAGAATGTGCACACAAGGAGGCCAAACAATACATATGATGAAAGAGTTGTCACAAATTCTAGGTTTTTCAGGAGTGGACAAAGGGGGACTCTCTCTACTGAATAGTATTGACGTTAAGGGTGTCCCTATCCCCACTGCATTTCTAGGTCCATACTTTCCATAGTCACTTTTTACCACAGTTAATTAAATTAAATCTTAATTACAAAACCTGAGAGTTCAGTTCAAAAGTGGTGAGGAGATTTTGGCTGATTCCCATTTTATCTGAACTGGTTCACCTGTCCCTAGCATCAGTGCAGGGACTCTTGCTCCAAAGAAAGTGGCAGACTTGAATCTGATACATACTATCTGGACATGTACTAATTATGGCTAGCTTACTTTTCAGATTTTGTGAAAGCGAAGCTAAAGCTTTCAGAGCATTTCCTCTTGAACATTTTAAAGGTTTAGGGAAAGCGCCACTAATGCAGCAGAGATTAAGCTAATTATTTTTCTTGGAAATGTTTGAAAAGATCAACTGAGGCTCTCATTTTTCTTTCCATGAGTTCCTACAGCTCTGTGCTTCAAGAGATGAGTGCTCAGTAGTATACAAAGCACCGGCTAGTTAGACTTTACACTGAATAACAATTTCTCTTTCCTTTCTGAAGTTATCAGAAGTAAAACTACTTTGCTCAGTAAAACCTGATGGGTGAGCTACCTTCAAAGGGAAGGTAAAGATTACTGATTACAAACCGTCATATCTGTATATTACCGGAATTCTGGTTATGACCCTAAGATTTAAATCCATCCAGGTTTCAACTAGAAGTGCTGGAGGATAATCTAGCCACTCAGCAATGTTTTGTCAAACAGCAATGTTTGTGCCAATAATAGCAAAAGAAAACATATAATTTGGCTATCAATTTTTTTCACCTTCTTGGTGATTGTAACAACAAATGGTGCTTTTTACTTTGTGGCTTGGCTTTCCTAAGGGAGTTAGTTGTCCAAATCTTAATGAATTAGAATGGGAGCTGGGCACCTAATTGCTTCAGTCTCTTTTGAAACTCTCAATCTACATCTGTTCTTTCTCAGTTTGCTGGCATTGTGTGATTTAGTTTTACCTTTTTATATTTAACACAGTGCCCCTATGGCTCAGCCTCCCAACCATTCAGATGCTTTGCTGTATCAGTCCTGGGGAGGAGGGCGGCTGCAGTTCTCTAAATGGAACAATGACTGGTGCTCCCCAGGACCACAATCAGCTTGGAGAGTCTCAAACTCATCCTAACCCAAAAGGCAACTAGAATGCCCCTTCCCTTTTAGAGCCAGGGCGATGCAATGAATTGTAGAAACGTGACTAAAGAAAGATAAACTGCTTCCCTTTTGCTTTTTCTCCTCTTCTTTCCCTTTCTTCATTCTTTTCTTTCCATCCCATTTTCACTTCGTTTCCCACTATGTTCCTGTTCTAGTGCACTGCTCGTATCCATCTCTTCTCCCTTGTGGTTCTTTATGCTTTATAAAAGTAACTCTTCTCCCTTTGACATGCGTGCTTCCCTGATTCCACTACCATCTCCAGTTCTCTCTTGTCCCTCCTCTCATCCTCATTGCTTTGTTCCTTCTTCTATGGTCTGATTAATTTTTCCTCCCCTTCTTTTGGCTACCTCTTTCTCCCCTGGGGGATCATGGCTGCCCCATCTTTTACTGCTTCAGCCTCCCCTTTACACCATCCAAAGTTCCTGGTTTCTTTGCCCATCTCCAGCACCCTTCAATCTAACCCCAACTCTCACAAGCAACCCTTGTCTCTTCCTTGTCTATCTCTGTCTTCTCTCTCCTTAATACTTGAAAGCCCTTCACATGGAGGAACTGTTCTCTAAATGCCTCTGTCACTCATGCAGCCACAGGTTCATGTTCAAGAGGAGGTGAGCAGCCACGTGAGTAGATGGGGGTAGCTGCCCACTGAGGAAGCTCGCCCCTAGGGTGGAGCAGTCTAGCATGGATGACCATGTATAGCCTGTGCAATGGGAGGAGAGAGAAAACTCAGTGGTAAGAAGGGTGTGGTACTAGAAAGTACAGGTAGGCCATACTGATACATACCAGTCCAGTGCTGCCCATCTAGAAGGCCAATGAAACAATTACAGTTTCAATTATAATTGCAAGTGCTCTGCATAACTACACCCAAGCTGCAATTCCAGATCTATATCCAGATTCAAACTTCCCTGCAGTTCAGATTGTGGTGGGGCAGATACAGGCCTATCTCTAATAACATAGAAGTGCTTGAGGGAAATGATTGCTGAAGTGCCAAGACAAGAATCTTTTGGTTTAGTAGTTACCAGGGGTGAAAACTGACCATGTGCAGAGGGCAAGCAAAAGGCCTATGCATTGCTTAAGTCCCACTTAAATCTTGAGGTGCTTAATTGGGACTTAATATGGTGCAGAGGGTTTGCGCTGGCTTTCTGCACAGGGATGAGTTTCATGCAGTGTGAATGTAGCTCAGACACGTAGCATCTAACAAAGTGTCTCCAGTGAAGTGCAAAACCCGCACATTCCTCCTTTTACAACCTTAGCATGATGTCATCTGAGTGCCGATTCTGAGAGTGCATACTATGAAGCATTAGATAGTTGGGGTCAGAGGTTGATATAAAATAGAATAGGCTACATGTAAACTAGAATTTTTTGTTCTGTATTCTCTGTCATTCCTCACTGTGTATGTTATACATTTATATTAAAGCTTGAGTGATCTAGTGTGCTTCAGAACATGCATTGCCATCTTTGGCAGTGTAATTTCAGCAGTTCGTTCTGTGGTGCTCTCCCATTGGGGGCACTAAATAAGAATATTTTTGCCCCCCCCTTTCCACCAGCACATACTAATAATTAATAGGGGGCCCCCTTGAGCTGCTTGGGACCCTAAGCAATTCCTTAGTCTGCTTATGCCTAAGAGTTTATGCCAGCTCTGACCTCGTTCAAAGTAAACCTCTTGGTGAGAAAGCATCTTGGTTCAAACTGGAGTAACTGATTCTTCATTCTTTATATAATCTTATTTTTCATTTGCTGTAGATTCATAGATTCCAAGGCTAAAAGGAACCATTGTGATCATCTGGTCTGGCCTTATGTGTAACACACACCATAGAACTTCCCCATAATAATTCCTAGAGCACAACTTTTAGAAAAACAACTAATCTTGATTTAAAAACTGCCAGTGACAGAGAATCCACCATGACCCTGGTAAATTGTTTCAATAGCTAATTACTCTCACTTTTAAAAATGTCTGCCTTATTTTCAGTCTGAATTTGTCTAGCTTCAATTTCTAGCCATTGGCTCTTGTTACATCTTTCTCCGCTTGACTGAAGGGCCCATTATCAAGTATTTGTTCCCCAGGTAGGTATTTTTAGACTTTAATCTAGTCACCCCTTAACCTTCCCTTTGTTAAACTAAATAGATTGAGCTCCTTGACTTTGTCACTATAAGGCATGTTTTCTAATCCTTTAATCATTCTCGTGACGTCTCTCCAATTTAATCAACATACTACTTGAATTGTGGACACAAGAACTGGACACATTATTCCTGCAGCGATCACACCAGTGCCAAATGCAGAGGTAAAATAACCTCTTTACTCCTATTTGAGATTTCCCTGTTTAGGCATCCAAGGATCACCTTAGTCTTCTGGCCACAACATTGCACTGGGAGCTTATGTTTAGCTGATTATCCACTCCACTGCCCACCTCAGCTCTTTTTTGGAGTCACTGCTTCACAGGATAGAGTCCCCCATTCTTTGTTCACAGATGTATACATTTACATTTAGCCATATTAAATGCATATTGCTTGTTTGCAGCCAGTTTACCAAGCTAACTAGATCACTCTGAATCAGTGACCTGTCCTCTTTCTTATTTACCAGTCCCCTAATTTTTGTGTCATCTGCAGACTTTATCAGTGATGATTTCTAAGTCATTGCTAATGTTACATAGCACAAGACAAAGAAAAAATCCCTGCAGGACCCCACTAGAAACATACTTGCTCGATGATTCCTCATTTACAATTACATTTTGAGTTCTATCAATTAGCCAATTTTTAAACCATTTAATATGTGCTGTGTTAATTTTATATCATTCTAGTTTTTTTAATCAAAATATTATGCGGTACCAAATCAAATGCTTTACAAAAGTCCAAGTATATTACATCAACAGTATTACCTTTATCAACCAAACTTGTAAACTCATAATAATCATTATTTTGATAGGATCTGTTTTCTATAAACACGTATTGATTGGCATTAATTATATTGTTTTCATTTAATTCTTTATTACTCAAGTCCTGTATCAGCTGCTCCGTTATTTTGATTGGGGTCTATGTCAGACTGACAGGCCTATAATTACCTGGGTCATTCTGTTTCCCCTTTTTAAACATTGGCACAACATTTGCTTTCTTCCAGTGTTCTACAACTTCCCTGATGTCCTAAGACTTATTGAAAATCATTGTTAATGGTCCAGTGAGCTCCTCAGCCAGCTCTTTTTAAACTCTTAAAATTTATCCTTACTCCAGTTCCTCTCTTCCATCCTCATAGTTGATTCCCTCCTATCTGGCTTTTGCCATTTTCCAATACACTCACCAAGGTAACAATCTGCTCCTCTTAGGTCCTCCTCCCTTCCCTTTCCATGACTTTATGCTGTCTTAAGAACAGGAGTACTTGTGGCACCTTAGAGACTAACAAATTTATTAGAGCATAAGCTTTTGTGGACTACAGCCCACTTCTTCAGATGCATATAGAGTGAAACATATATTGAGGAAATATATATACACACATACTGAGAGCATGAACAGTTGGGAGTTGTCTTACCAACTCTGAGAGGCCAATTAAGTAAGAGAAAAAAACTTTTGAAGTGACAATCAAGCTAGCCCAGTACAGACAGTTTGATAAGAAGTGTGAGAATACTCTGTATGTGTGTATATATATCTCCTCAATATATGTTTCACTCTATATGCATCCGAAGAAGTGGGCTGTAGTCCACGAAAGCTTATGCTCTAATAAATTTGTTAGTCTCTAAGGTGCCACAAGTACTCCTGTTCTTTTTGCGGATACAGGCTAACATGGCTGCTACTCTGAAACCTGTCTGTATGCTGTCTTAGTTCACCAACCTTGCCAACTGTTCCTTTGGTCATGTGGCTTTGGATTAATTTATTTTTTACCTCCTGTTTGGGGGGGTATTCCTTATTGCTTGCTGGCAAGACACTTGATACGACACTTAGTAATGGGCATTATATAAAACCTAAAGATAAATGATAGAATTGGTTACCTTGTAAGGGATTTTCTGCTTAAAAGATAGAATTGATTTCCATCACATGAATTTTATGAGCCCTGCTTCTCACCCTATACACTGTGTGCAGTGTTGTGTTCTCTTATAATCAGAGTGCTGTCATCACCTCTTAGTTCTTGTATTTTTCCATTCTATTCATATATAAATTAAACAAAAACAAACAAACAGAAAACCAACTGAACAAACTGAAAAGCACCAGTATGCCTTGAAGGTAGTTTACATGCTGTCATAAATATACACGGGGCAGCTGTACTGAATTGCCTTACCTGTAAGGGGTTAATCAGTTCAATTAACCTCGTTGGCACCTGACCAGAAGGACCAATGGGGAAAAAAGATACTTTCAAATCTGGGGGGGAAGGGGGTTGTTTGTGCTTTCTTTGTTTGTTCCCTCTCTGAGCGGAGAGAGGGTCCAGGCAGGAAAAACATCTCCTGGAAACATACCTAAAATGAGCATCTAAGATTACAAAAATTGTAAGTAAGGCAAGGAAATGCGTTAGATTATCTTTTGTTTTAGCTTCTGAATTTTCCCTATGCTAAGAGGTAATTTCATTCCTGTTTTGTAACTGGAAAGCAGAGTCAGAGAGGAATCCTCTGGGTTTTAAATCTTTTTATTTACCTTGTAAAGTTACCTTCCATCCTGATTTTGCAGGTGTGATTCTTTTACTTTTTTTTTTAATATGATTCTTCTTTTAAGAATCTGATTTTCAGTGTCCTAAAAACCAAAGGGTTTGGTTTGTGCTCACATTGTAACCAATTGGTTAGTATACTATTCTCAAGCTTCCCCAGGAAAGGGGATGAAGGGGCTTGGGGGAATATTTTGGGGAAACAGGGACTCCAAGTGCCCCTTTTTCCTGAATTTTTGTCTAAATCACTTGGTGGTGGCAGCAATACCGTCCAACTACAAGGAAAGGATTTGTGCCTTGGGGAATTTTTAACTTAAGCTGGTAGAAATAAGCTTAGGGGGTCTTTCATGTGGGTCCCCACATCTGTACCCCAGAGTTCAGAGTGGGGAGGGAACATATGCATACAATAGAGGTTCAGAATTCTGATTTTTAATTAGGCAAAGAATACAGTCATTGATGTTTCTAAAAGATGTAGGTAATTTATATTTTCAATTAGAGCATGTATACCTTGGTAAGATCAAGGATGAACTCTGTTAAATGTAAATCATGGAAAGATATTTTCACAAACCTCAAACAAAGTTGAATTGGTGCCAAATGAACAGCATTACATTTAGAGATTAATACAATTCTTTATACTACAGAATCATACAGTATTCCTGTGGGGCGCCATTTAGTACAGTTAAAATAAATAATAATAAAAAAAAACCAGTCTCAATGTGCACCATCTCCATTAAGGAAGTTGATCTTGTAGCCAATGCATATGAAAATATTTTCTTCTTGTGAACTCACTTGGATGCCACGTCTTACTTCTAAGAAGAATATTTTAAGAAGGAAAGGTGGTAACCTTAATAGAGTCAAAGATGCCTGAGTCAGAACCCCAGTCCCACTGAAGTTAGGCAACCATGACTCTTACGCTCTCTTGGAGATCCCAGTCTAAAGAACCAACCCTGCAAGCACTTACTAGTGCCCACATACTGCTTCTCACTGGGGTAATCCAGAGCATTAAAGACTGCTTCATTTGTAGTAAGCACTGTTATTGGTTGTAATTGCTTGCAGAGTTGGGTCTTAATACAAGGCTGATAATAATTCCAGTTTTAAAACAAACAAACCAAACTCTTCTGCCTCCTCCACGCTAAACTATAACTATATAATTAATTTATGGAATGATTTTTTTCAATCTAGAACATCCACCAACTGAGCTTTCTGGAGGACAAACATCATTCACTAAATTAATTATATTTATATTTTAATCAAACAATTAATTTGCAGTCAGGACTATCTGCCACTTATTTCATAAGTCCCATTCATTTCAGTGTCCCCTTCATGAATGTGACCACTGGGGGGCTAGGTGGCACTAATATTTCACCTACATAAACCTGAGTTTATAGTCCAGCTCTCAGGACGCATGTGGAGAAGTGCAAAACTTTTGTGATATATGCAACCATACAGAATGTGCCTAGTTTTGTTACCAAATCCAATTATAGCCCATTTTTGGACAGGTTCTTGGTAGATTCTCAACCCCCCAGAATTAATAACCTGGAATATGGGCCCACATTGGAGTGACACTACTCACACGGTTTCAGATGGGATTCAACTGTGCTCTGACCTCTGTGTCCCCTTCCTGGGGTCCACACTGGTATGGGGAATAGTATAAGGAAACAAACATTTCTCTTCTCTTCTCATTTAGTTCATATGGATCATATGTCCAGAGCTTGCTTCCTTATGTGTGTGCATGCCCCCTGTCTGCTTTGAAGTACTATTCTGAGGATAACCAAGGAAAGCAGACATTGTGTTCCCTCTACAGAAGAAATATCTGATCCCAGCATTGGAGTGGAAAATAGACAATCCTTTAGGATCAAAGGCAAATGGAATGCAGTACTTTTCAGTTCTCTTTCTTTTGGTATGTGGTGACTGGTTTTCTTAAGGATGACTTAGACAGAGGGCCATTAAAGGGGGTGCGTGAAACTGACTTGATCAAATATGCTGGTCGCTCTCAGAATGTCAGAAATGCAATAGTTATTTTCGTCACAACCTTATTATCAGATACATGGGATTTGTCTCTGAAGGTTTATGATATACAGTCACATCAATCACCTTTTGTAGGAGATGTTTGCTTTAGAATAGATAATAACTGATTGTGCTGCATATCTGTTATTCAAGAAAGAAAAGTAAAACTGCATTATGAGCTCAATAAATGCTTGCCAGGGCCAGACCAACTTCTTATAAACACTTTTTTTTAAGGATTTCATAGCTCAATCATGAGAGGTTGAACTGGATTGAAATTTGGGACAAATATGTTTGAAAACAATGCCATTTGCCTGTTAAGTAGTAAAAGATATTAAGTATTTAACAGTTTCAAATTTCGTTTTTGCCTTTGTAATTAGAAACATCCTCCTATAGCAGAAATGTGGTCATATAAGAGGTCCGGAATTCCCGTACAAGAAATGAGACTATGCCCTTTAGCTCTGAGTCAAAGGTGAAAAAGAACTTACTATGCAATGATTATCTGCAATAGTATTACTCTTCGGTTATATAGCACCCTTAATCTTCAAAGGGCTTTAATCTTTTAAAGAGAAACCATAATTATTTTAAATGAAACAAATTTTCTACCTGTTACTGGTATAACATCTTAGATTATTAATTTAAAAAAGAACGTTGTGAGAAAGTAATTTTACTTTTCACAATTGATGCTGTTTGTTTACTTTTTGCATTTTACCCAGCTTGGATAATGACAACTGGATCTTGAGTTGCAGATTCTTGTGCAACATGGCATGGGGGGGAGGGTTTCAGAGAGTGCCATAAGCCACCTTTGTGCATCCCCAGTTTTAGGGCTATAGTGGTGCTCTGGGCCATCCCAGACACAAATTAGAACTGCCTGAAGGAGGCTTTAATCTACACCAGCTGCCCCTGGCCCCCAAGCATCATTCTCTTTCCCCTAGCTATGGCCCCAGCGCTGGTGGTCAGAGGGATCTATGCCACTGGAGGATTTCCATTCACAAAAGGGAGCTGGCTTTAGATCAGAGTTGCTCTTTCCATTGCTGGGGAGTATCTGGCCTTTAACTCTAGTTTTCATGCACTAGTACAGTGATCATCGAATTCTATGATGCAGGGGTGTGCACAGGAATACAAATTTGGCCACTTTTGGAGGGGCACTTTCTGTGCCCCCTGCAGCTGGAGGAATGGGTTCTCCCAACCTCAGCCCCGGGGGAGGTGGAGCTGGCTTTCCCCAGCAGCCAGAGGAGCTGGATCTCCCTCCGCGGCCCCAGGGCTGAAGGATCTTGCTCTCCCTGCCCCGTAGTTGTTCAGTGCCCCCACTGATTGGGGGGGGGGGCTGTACCTCTGCTTGCCCCTCCTTGCGCATGCCCCTGCTAGTTTGTCCCATATCTTAATAGAAAGATTTATCTTGTGTGCACCTTCTATTCACAATCACCTAATATCCCTGTGCAAACCACAGATATTGCTTACACGGAAAAGATAACATTAGGAATGTATTTATATTTTTAGCTTCTCTTCATACACTTTAGCAGCAGGAAAGAAGGGGGGAGAGCCAAACCAGTTGCCCAACCCAGCTGGTTGTGAACCCACAAGTGAACTGAGGACCACGAAAGGTCTGAGGGTCACGGTTTGAGAGCTGCTGTACTAGGACAATGCTGATTGGGTCTGAGGTTGCAAATGGTACAGGAGGAATGTTTGCATATAAGTATGAAGCTTTAAAAATGCATTCCTGGAAATATTTATATTGAGGTTGGGGTTTGTAAGGTGAGAGTTTAGATGTTAACACCAAATCTAAACGTCCCTTTTAATTAATCCTCATAACGATACCATGAATTAGATAAGTACCAGAAAACACTTCCAACAGCTGGGTTAAAACATCAAAAACTCCACAAATAAGCTTAGAATCACATGTAAATTTTATATATATAGAGAGAGGCCTCTTTTCTGGCAATTTATTGAAGACCTTCAAACCAGTGATGGTCACCCCACAATTATTGGAGTGCAGCCTAGCCTTAGTCAACACACAGCTGGGAGGCACTGATTAGAAGCACGGGGAGCTGTAAGTTTTCAAGTGACTTCCTTTTTTATTATTATTATTGCACAGCAGCCACAGATAGTGAAGTTCAGAGGCCATCAGGATATTAACTTGACTGGGACAAATCAAGGGAAGGAGCAGGGTAAGCAGAATTTGTCCCAGTGAGGCTGCACACCGTGTAAGCCATTGCAGTATTAGTTCCAATCTCTCTTACTCTTGCTGGCAGCAGAAAAGAGAGAGCTAAAGCAAGCCAAGCACCAGTGTTCCTTCAAAATAAAAGCTTTTCTGGGGTGTAATGCCCACAGAGGTGAGCTCGCAAAGCTCCTTCCTAACTCTCATAGTGCCAGTTTCTCCTTGCTGTTGGAGATTCAGTTGTGCAGCTACCATGCTTCCAGTATCTCTTCAAAGGAGATATTTGTTGGGCAGATTAGCCCCTTTCCTTCTCCACCTTTGAATGATAGATCATCTGCATTTAGTCATGCTGACTACTCTGGGGTTAGACAGCAAGTCTGCAAAATGACTGCATGCAACCTGCCTCTTTCCCTTTGCTCAACCTGAGTTCTTAGCTGGAAATTTGTTTTAAATATAATTGTATCATTTTGGATTTGGTCCTCTTTGAATTTCCCCCTTATGTTTGTCACCAATAAGATGTAGAAGTCTCAGAGAAATAATAATATTGCAGCAGTAGATGCAGCAAAAGTTCCATCTCTACCAGTCAGCCCACAGCATGGTTACCAAATACCTGGAAAGACCTACAAAACCAAAGCATCATGTGGCATATTAACCCTTTCTCTGCTGGCTTCTGGTGCAGTGAAAAGTGGCTACAGTCTTTGAAGTGGGGTGTTGCCAGTTCAGGAGTGATGTGCCTGGTATATGGGGCAGGACTGGCAGTGCATTTTGCTATGAGGTACATGAAGTAACATTGAAATAGTTAGTAATAATGCTCATCAACCTATAATTTAATAAACGTGTTTTTTTGTGTGGTTCAGTTAATTGATAGAAATTAGGCTTTGAAATGTTTTATGAAATAATTGATGTCACTAGTCTTATAGTCAAATAGAAGCTAGCAAATGAAACATATTAAAATATAGTAGCCTCATGAGTCATGGTAAGTGTGGAAGTGGGAGGGGACTTTCTCCTTTATCCCTTTTGCCTGCAGACTATTTCTTTCCTTACAACAACCATGAAAATCTAAATGAGATCTAAATAATGTGCTTAATTTCCATGGGTGCTTGACAAGATAATAGATGTTACGGCACATAGGATGGGGAGTAGAACAGAACCTTTGACCTAGAACGCTTTTCAGATTCATGGGTTCTAGGATTCAAAGCCAGGAAGAATGTTTTAAAATATTGTTCTAGTTTGGCAAGAAACATTTTATAGTAATTAAAGTTGACAGGAGGTTTCCATTCTAAAGCTTCAATACTGGGGAGTGCAAGAATCTTCCTGTGTTTATCCAAGTGCAGGCTCTAAAGAGCTTTTTTAAGCTGCCCAGACCTTTCCTGACAAACAAAACAGTTGGCACTGAAACAGTTCTTGATTTTTGTATATTGTGTCGCTCTTCGTATATGAAATATAATTTTCCACAGTGGTGTCCCTATCATTCCTTCTTGTCCCCGCTTACCAAATACTTATACTAAACACTGTGCTTTTATCCTTCTATATCAATATACACCTCTACCCTGATAAAATGCGACCCGATATGACACGAATTCAGATATAACGCAGTAAAGCAGTGCTCTGGGAGGGTAGGGCTGCGCACTCCGACGGATCAAACCAAGTTCGATATACCGTGGTTTCACCTATAACGCAGTAAGATTTTTTGGCTCCCAAGGACAGTGTTATATCGAGGTAGAGGTGTATATTGAGAATTCTAGGGAGTTCTCCCATTGTTGGCCTAGCATCAGCGCAGCTCCACCATTGCTGCCAATGGTCACATGTGTTTTGTTTTGAATTATATTTTCTAAGTAGTGATAGGCCATATCTACTGAAAACTTCAACCCATTTTCCATCAGCCATCTCACTGTATCATCTTCTAATCACAGCTGACTGAGTTCAATATGAGCCAGTGATCTAGAAGTGAAAGCTACATATCCCATTTCCAAGTCAGAATCATCCAGAGACTCACACCCACATGGAAAACTTAGATCTCCTTTCCAACCTAAAAAGCTTAATTAGGCTCCTGTCTTTCTGCCCTCATCACCCGTCCAAAGAAACAACCAGTATGAAGAGTGGGATTGCATAGTATCTTAGCGTGTCTGTGGAGGCCTGAGACCAAATCATGCTTCAGACAAAGTCAAGAGTTTAATCTCATGCTGGTGTCTGTTTGGCCAGCAGTCAGATTGCAAAACCACCAAACAATTTTGAAGTCTCTGTTCAAAGGACAACCGGGATCGGAATCACACGGGTGTGGCAGGCTAGGAATTAGCTGCATTGTTAGAACTGTGTTGAGCAATTTGCATAGTACATGCCTAGGCTGTGCCTCACTCCAGCCAGTGCTCTGTAGTCTGTTTCCTAGGATCAGAAAATTCACCCACAAAATCAAAAGGAAAGCAAAGAAAGAAACAAGACAGAATGATTCCAAGTAAATATACCAGTTTAGTTGTATTTATCTGTCCTCCATCGAAAGCTATCACAACAGGTTAGTTTAATGCTGGTCTAGACAAGTTTTTTGCAAGTCTGCCTGTTACTAACTGCAAGAATAGCTGCCTGAGAACAATTAAGTAGAAAACACCAAACATTTCTCATATGAATCCATTGTTCTATTTATATTGGGTGACCAGAGGCCCCGATATTATAGGGACAGTCCCGATTTTTGGGTCTTTTTCTTATATGGGCTTCTATTACCCCATACCCCCTGTGCCGATTTTTCACATTTGCTGTCTGGTCACCCTATATTTATAAACAACTGTGTAGTTATCTCAGCCTGGAAGAACCACTTAGTTTCATCCAACATGAAGATTAGGGTTAGTTGTTAGTTCCCAGGCATTATGCATGCTGAAGTTGCTGTGCATGCACCTACAAGAAACATTCCTTCCTCTCTGTTCAGATATGTAAATAATAACCATGCAGTTGGAGCCAGGAAATTGTTTTGCTCCTGATACTAATTAGAACCATTAACCAGGAACTCTGTATCGCATAAACACAAATGACAACAGTTTGTAAACAGGTGAGCATAATTTGCATCCAGGTAAATAATACAAATATTCTTGCTGTCCTTTCGCTATTGAATTTTTAAAACCTCTCAGGGTTGCATTATAGTCTTTAGTTCAAGAAAGAAAGCAAGTATATGGTATCACTTTGTTGTCTGCTGTCATTATCTTCCTGTTCCTTTTCTCCCTTCCTTTCTACCTTATTTATGGAGTAATTGCTATAGATTTGGAGCAATGGGGCAGTTGATTAAAAGCCCAATCCTTCCTGCTTCTCTCCTATTACTTTGAAGACCTGACCCTACAAGGAGCTGAGACCCTCAAGTCCCAGTTCTGGGAATTGAGGGTGCTCAGTGTCTTGCAGGAGGTGTGTAGCCCTTGACATAATCAATGCCTAATTCAGTGCTCCCAAAAGCAGCAGCTCCTGTCAGTCATGCAACTTTAGGGTTTCAGAGTCACCATGTCCATAACAATGGGTGAGGTGGCAGATGGTGGCACAGGAAAGACAGACAAAAAGTTGCTGGGGAGGGAATCTATTCCCAGACAAAAGCTGCATGTCACAACCACCTATGCTTTATTGAAGGGTAAACACACACACAGGAACTGACAAAAAGTCAAAGTTCAGACAGACTTTCCTTAACTCAGGCCCCTGATGTTTACAGACTGATTTGCAGCCTTTGAGTTTCCTGGTGTTTGTCGACCTTTCTTGTGTAACAGTGATCATACCATTGTCTAAACATTGTCTTTGAGCAACAGCATAAAAAACAGACTCATATAAGTAAGGCAAATATTTAAAAATCTTTGCATGCATATTTCAGCATTCTTAAAGGCTGAAACACCCCCAAGTTAAGAGGGCAAAAATCAAGGCACTTTCACAACTCAAGTCTCGCTTAAGTTCCAATTTTGAGGACTTAAGTGGTGCATGGCCTTGTGTAATGCTCTGCACAGGGATGAATATCACCCAGTGCTTACACATTACAGTGTATGCATTTTGGTGTTGAGTTTATATTTATTTGATAAATTGGAATAATTTTTCTCCCTTGGGTAAGAATTTATTTTGGTAAATGCACTCACATTAAAAACCAAAACCCCACCTTGCATTATTTACTTGGACAGTAATAAATCTGAAAGGTAATTAGTAAGGAACTTTTTAGAAAACTGTCAGTAACCTTGGAGATCATCAAATGTCTGCTTGGGTGGGATTAATCTCTCCTCACCACCACTTCTCAGAAGTAATAGGGTGATTTAGCCTCTCAATCAAACCTTTATTATGCTGTTTGGTAAATATCTCTTCTTCATTTGAGTATTGAGAAATCAAAAAGACATTTTCTGTGGGTCACAAACAAATACATATGCTAAAACTCTGGATGACATTTTAGTTGAAACTGCCTGCCCAAATTATAGCATTCCCATTTTAAAAATAAAGGGAATAAGCATAGAAATAATGCAAACAGCCTTTTGGGTCATCAGTAGCGCTTCCATAATAAATTATGCTGATTGGCAGTGGAAACTGTGCAGTGTTATTGGAAGAAGTTATGTCCACAGCTTATCGGTTTTATCCTTACCCTTTTCAAATATGGTGCCAAATGCTAACAGGCTCTGAGCAACTGCATTCCCCATTTGTTTTGCAATGTCCTAGGGTGTCCTACAGGATTCTCAGGTAGCAGCAGTGTCTCCAACGGACTTTTTTCCATCTACTGTTGGTGAAGAAAGTGCAACCTTTCTTCCCTGGTGCAGACCTTGCTATATTTATCCCACTTTGGTGACATATTATATGGTCTCCATTTATAAACAGATTTTATAAAGGGCTAATAAATGGTTAATAGATGTTTTAATAAACAGGTATTCAATTGTCATAGAGTCCCACATGTCAACAGTTTGTTTATAACCATAGCTTATAACCCTCTATAACACCTGTTCCTGGTGTGTTTTAATCATCTCTAGCACATACCGCTCATGTCTGTAACATCCTTATAACAATTTGGGGTCATTTATTAACCCTCTATAGACCATTTATGAAGGACACCTTAATAGGAACCTCTGTTAAGCTGATTTCAAAGTTAAACTGGCTTCAGTTCACCAAATAAATAAATAAATAAATAAATTCCAGTTGCAAACCGGTCAGTGATCTGGGAGGAAGATCCATTCATTCCCCCGGCTTCTCTATGCTTCAGGTCAATCAGTGGTTTTCAACCTGTGGTCTATGGACCCCTGGGGAGGGCCACAGACTATGTCTAAGATTTCCAAAGGGGTCTGCACCTCCATTTGAAATTTGCTAGGGGTCCACAAATGAAAAAAAGGTTGAAAACCACTGAAATAGATGATACCTTTGCAGCAGCAGACGAGATCCTAGAGAATTAGCATAGCAAATTACACCCCCTCATAAATCTTTCAACATTCCCAAGATGACTTAGTATTTTGCCTTTATGTTGCATGAATGCCACCTGATCCAAGTACACATTAGTACCGAAGGTGAGCAACCAGCATTTCCAGTGTTTGCTATCACTTGGTCCCAGGCTCCTTTTAACCTATTACACAGGCTAGGAGACTTCCATTATTAAGAAATAAAAGAAACTTGCATAGCTTGTAATGCATCATGTGTCAGTGTTGAAAAGCCATTTTTATACTTTAATTATTGTTATTATATCTAGGTGTAAGTACTCTGGGGTGGGGTTCCAGAAGTTAGCACTGCAGTTTTCCCAGAGGTATGACTGAAGGTAGGAATATGGTCAGGAAGATTTTGAAATAGCACCACCTCACTCCTTTGAAAATATCACTGGAATTATTTCCGTGGCAACATTGTGTTGCAACCATGAAAATAGTTAGGTCAGAGACATTAACATTCCTTTGGCTATGTTGTTTCGGCAGGGTGACTAGACAACTGAGCCCATTAAAGTAATCCAGTCCAGGTGATTTCCCCAGTTTTACTGAACATGTGGTATATTCCTATGAAACCATAAATAAAGTGCAACAAGGCAGTTTTAGTAACTATTTGATTACAGCATACACCATAAAAGTCCACATATACCAAGGTACTGAAGCACGTGCCTAACTTTAAGCATGTGAGTAATCCCACTGATAAATGCTTAAATACCGGGCCTTAATTGGTGTAAACCTATTTCATGGGTTTCCCATGAAAGCCAAAATGGAAATATTTATCTCAACCAAATCATTGTCCATAGCCTTGGGATCTAGATAAAATGGGATCTGGATTCAAAATACCCTTTCCAAAACAAAAACCTTACCAAAAGAGGTTTGCAAAAACAAAGTCATCCACAGTTTTGCCATCTCTATTTTAAGCCCAGTGACACTTAATGGTAATAAGCGCTGCCTACTGTGGACAGTAATTATGCTTAATTGTGATGATGCCTTCAGGTGATTTAGTGGTACTTAGATCTTCATGTCTCAGTCTCTTCCTGGTTCTGTATGCTTGTAGGACAACACTTTTCACTTCTTCCTTACTTTGGATACCTGAAGAAAGCATATGTAAGTGATGGAATGCTTTGCTATTGCTTCATGTGACTGTCAGTTTGCTCTTTCCATGTCGCATACTCATATACTGCGGTTCTGGGTCTCTCACAGCCGACTCTTAGGCAGCAGGTTGAGTCCTTATCCAAGAGCAGATAGTACTTCCTCTACAATCTACCGTGATGTGACAGGATCTCTGCAGCTCCCCAGCAGCACTATAAAAATAGTCAGAAGTTTAATTGAGATAAAAGACCATCCAACAGGACATCATGATTTAGCAGATTCTCTGTACTTTGGGCTAAATTCTCTGCTGAATGGAGTTATGTTGGCAGAGAATTTGGCTCCTGTAGCAATGTATACATTAAAATAATTCTGGATTTGCAGTGCTTACCCCAGTAAACTAATGCACATTTTTTAAAATACTGCCATTAAAAATATTTATCACAGTTATTATATGGCAAAATCTCAGATACCACAGTGTGATAATCTTTGATAATAATAATACTTAGCTTTTATACAGCATTTTCATCAGTAGGTCACAAAATACTGACCTCCTTTGTACAGCATCATTTATTTCAGTTTACAGATGGGAAAACTGAGTCACTAAGTGGGTAGTGACTAGAGGCTGGCTACTTAATTGCAACAGGTATACACTGAATATATTCCATACAATTTCAGGTATGTCTACATGATAGGGTAATGCACACTATTGGGATGTGGTTTCTAAAGTGCCCTAACATGTTGCACTTTAATTGATCCATGTAGACCCTGCTGGTCCACACTAAAAGTTCCTTAGTGCCGTTTAAAGTACAACATTAAAGTGCACTAGGGAACTTTTTACTTTGCACCAGTAGGGTTTACGCAGGCCACTGAATGTGCAGCACACATCAGTGAACTTTGGAAATCACACCCTGTAGTGTGCATTACCTCACCATGTAGACACGCTTGAAGATTATAAGATCTTTGGGAAAAGGACTGTCACTTATTATGTGTTTGTACAGCACCTAGCACAATGGAGCTTAATGTGGCTGTGGCCTGTAGGCACTACACAATATAAATGTTAAATAATAATGACTACAGTTACTACCCCTCTGGCCCCCAACCCCCATCATCGCCCGCCCACCTGGGGCAGATCCAAGTGTCCCCTCCAGCGGACGCCACTGCTGTACCAGCGGGTCCCCGGTATACGTCGTTTCGGTATCCATGGCCCTTTTCAGGGATGCAACTCTGACGTATACCAGGGACCTGCTGTATTACTGATAGATCAAAAGTAGTTCTTGATCTAGCTGTATGGGATGAGGGTTGGAAGGTGGGCTGTGTAGTGATTAGAACAGAGGATGGGGAATCAGTATTCCTAATTTTAAATCCCACACTTGCCAGTAGCTCCCCTTGTGACACTTAATCTCTTTCTGCCTCAGTTTATCACTCTGTAATATGGACTATACCATAATACCACGTATCTACCACACTAGTGTTCTGTAAAGCTCAATAAAGTGATTTTTAGATCACTATGAAATCCTGGAATGAAAACTGCAATGTGAATATGACAGATATGATTCATAATAATATTTGCATTGTCTCCAGTTCCTGGTCTTTACAAAGCCTACCAGACCTGGGCCTTACTTGTGTTGGCCTGCTGAAAAGAACTGCCTTGTTGGTTCACCTAAAATACGAAGCCATGGTGAGAACTAGCATGCATTGTCCTCTGCTCTGTTTGCACCAGCAGCTCCATCTGCTGCAGTTCCAATCATTTTATCATATGGACATCTTCCCCCAAGCCTTTTGCAACTTGTTTTCCCACACCAGGAGGTCATCCCTTGTCTTCCATCCTCTGAGTGCAGCTAAGATGTTTCTGTGAATGAAGTGTTATTGTAGCTGTGTTGGTCCCAGGATATTAGAGACAAGGTGGGTGAGGTTAGGGTAATACCTTGTGTTGGACCAGCTTCTGTTGGTGAGAGAGACAAACTTCCAAGCTTACACAGAGCTGTTCTTCAGGTGAACTCCTGAGCATAGGGTCTGCTCCCTTTTATTAACCCCTGAGGTACTAGCCACTCCAAAGAGAGCTGAGAGGAATAGGGAGCCCTGGGCCTTCCTCCACCTGCATTGGCCCTGGAGGAATTTGGCAGTGAGATGATCCCCCTCATGCTGTGGAACTTCAGGTGGTGTCAGTCATGAGGCACAAAACCTCCTGGTACTTCAGCTGGGGAGGTGCCGCACTGCAGTGGCTAAAATGAAGGCTGGTCAAAAAATTGCCTTTAAAATTGTTTTGACGGAAAACTGGGTTTTCAGCTAAACAAATGTTTTCCTGAAGTTTCTACTTTCCAGGGAAAAAGTCATTTTTTTTTTTTAAATCCTGAAGGCCTGAGAACTGGAAGAACAAAAATCAGCGTTCACCAATAATGAAAATAGTTTGATTCTGAAATGCTCTGTGGTGCCTCATGAGTACTTGAAGTTCAGGTGTCTCATGCTCCCATGTTCTCCTCTATGGGCTGGACTCCTCATTTCCCATGATGCACTGGGGCCATGTGACTACCAAATAGTCTGATTAGGAATGCCAGCCTAGAGAGAACGGGAGCATAAGGCATTGTGACAAAGTTCCTCCTCTATCTTGGTGGGTCCTGCACTTATTGGCGGATTTTCTTGCCTCAGAGATTCACCAGGTGGGTTGTGGAACAGCCCAGAGACCTTCCCCTCTGGAAGAACCCACAGTCCAGGTCAATTGGGAGGAACCCAGGCCCACCCTCTACTCCAGATTCCAGCCCAGGGCGCTGTGGATTGCAGCTGTCTATAGTACCTCCTGTAACAGCTGCATGACAGCTACAACTCCCTGAGCTACTTCCCCATGGCCTCCTCCAAACACCTTCCTTATTCTCACCACAGGACCTTCCTCCTAGTGTCTGATAACACTTGTGCTCCTCAGTCCTCCAGCAGCACACCCTCACACTCCCAGCTCCTCACACTCACACTACAAACTGAAGTGAGCTCCTTTTAAAACCCAGGTGCCCTGATTAGCCTGCCTTAATTGAGTCTAGCAGCTTCTTCTTAATTGGCTCCAGGTGTCCTAATTAGCCTGCCTGGCTTAACTGGTTCTAGCAGGTTCCTGATTACTCTAGTGCAGCCCCTTCTCTGGTCACTCAGGGAACAGAAAACTACTCATCCAGTGACCAGTATATTTGCCCTCTCCCAGACTCCTGTACCCCACTGGTCTGGGTCTGTCACAGCATCCAAACAACAACTTCCATAAGGCACCACAGTGTTATTCCAGAATTATAATATTTAAATTTTCAGCTGAAATGTTTCAGTTTTTGATTTTTTGCTGAAAACTTGAAATTTTCCATGCATGTAGCTTTTTACTCTCCCTAAAAGTCAGAAGTGAGTCCCAAATTAAGGAGAGTAAAAAAAGCTACCTGTGTGTCATATAATTACATCTTCTGTGGATGGAACAGAAAACACAATAATGAGGGCTATTGTCAATCTATTTATGCATTCACAGTTCAGTGTCTTACACATAGCTAGGGGTCAAGGTGGGTTTTTAATTTTTTTTCCTAATCACTGGTCTAGGACAAAAGCTTGAAAAAATGTGCTGGTCCCAAAAGCATTTATACTCTTCCTTCACAAGCTGGCTAAGTCCTGGCAGCTGGCAAGATATCAAACCATAAAGTCAAAATATTATGCTTATTATCATTTCATGTTTTTCCACATTTCAGTTGTGACCTGATTTAACAGCTGATATCTTACCAGTTGCTGGAGTCAGAGGTTAATGCTGAAAAGGTAGGGTTTTGAAAGGAGTTCCAAATGTTATACAGTGTTGGTTTTATTTCAAGACATTTTTGAGAAAGCAGCTGTTAGAATCAAATCAGAATTGAAGTAAGGGAGGAATAAAAAGAGAAAGATGTTAATCAGAATCTAGTGATTATTGTAAGGGTCTGTTATCTAATGACCTGCCATGGTTTTGCAGCTATCATGCTGTATATAGCATCTGTTTCTAAAACAGGTGGTTCACAAGATATTGGACCTTAAAGTTGTCACTGGTGTTTTGGTTTGGTACTGCATTTTTGGCATTGGTTCAGGATTGAATATAATATGCCCCAAATTTGGATCAATATACTGTCAATCAGTCCCCACTCTCCATCCTAGAACTTTAAATGGCTTAGTTGGAAATGGAAACGCATAATATCAATTTCTCTTTTACAACTACAGTGTCTCTATAGGGTGTGATAGTTTCCTCTGAAGCTGTTGGTATTGGCCTCAATGAATGACAGAATACTAGATTAGATGGACCACTGGTTGGATCAAGTATGGCAATTCCTATGTCTCTATCGTCATTTGTATCTCAAATCTTGAATTACAATGTATGGGAAAGGAAAACTTGGACAAAAGAGTTAACCAATGCATATAAAGAGTTTCTCACTTGAGCCAAAATTTCTAGGCCATATTTTCAGATAGAGAAGCCTGAGATCAGCACACAAAAAGGTGTACTGTACCCTCAGTTACGGAGGCTGTATATACAGTTATATCAACTGTGCATTCAATTGTGCATGGTCCCTTAGTATCTCTTTCTGGAAATTTGACCCTAACATTTACAAATTTAAAGGAAGGTTCCTGATACATTTTAAAATTAATTTGACTTCTTTAATATAGGTATGTGCTTCCTTTCTTCGATCCCATGCTTCCATTTTTGGGTTTGTGACAAATAGTGTTGGCATTGCCTGAGGGTGTCTAGGACAGGATGTCACAGGAGCAGCAGTAGGCAGACAGAGGTTGAGCTGCTAGGATGGTTCTTTGTCTGAACAAAGAGACAAGGTTCCATTTAACTTCCTCAAGAAATCAGTTAGATGGAACAAGAGCAGATACTCAGAGCCTCACCACTGGGGTGAAGAGGCCACAGACTTGCCATTAATGGGGCAGAGCTCAGAAGAGAACAACGAGGAGTTGTCTCTGTCCCTGTTGCTCACCTAGACTGCCCTTGACAGCTCTGATCTTCAAGAGCAATGGAACTATCTACTGTAAGAGACACGAAACAGGAACATTCGACTGTTCAGAAAGGATGTTGATAAACTGGAGAGCATTCAGAGAAGAGCCACGAGAATGATTAGAGGATTGTAAAACATGCCTTATAGTAGGAGACTCAGGGAGCTCAATCTATTTAGCTTAACAAAGAGAAGGTTAAGGTGTGACTTAATTACAGTATAAAAGTACCTACATGGGGAAAAATATTTGCTAAAGGGATCTTTAATCTAGGAAGAAAGATCCTGTGGCTGGAAGTTGAAGATTGACAAATTCAGATTGGAAATATGGTGTACATTTTTAACAGTGAGGGCAATTAACCATTGGAAAAATTTACCAAGAATCGTGGTGCATTCTCCATCACTGGCAATTTTAAAATCAATATAGGATTTTTTTTCTAACAATATGTGGTCTTGTTTAAATGGGAATTATTTTGGGGAAGTTGTATGGCCTGTGCTCTACAGGAGGTGAGACAAGATGATCACAATGGTCCCTTCTGGCGTTAGAATCCATGAATATTATCCTAAGGGCTGAGTGTTATAAGAGAACGATGTTAGAATAACCATCTAAGATATTATTGAAAGTGAATACAGTACATAAATAATAATGAATGAGTAACACAAAAAGTGGTAACACTGTACAGTTTAAACTGGTCTTTCATAGAGCAAAGAATCTATCAGAAGGAGAAATTCCAGGGACAACCTCTGATAAGTCATTATCAGAATGAGGATATGGGATGGAGGCCAAAATCTTCTGTCATTGAAATACAAGCAAACAAGCACACAACCAGTAAGGAAAAGCTGATAACATCACCTCTGCTAAACATACCAAGTTATAAGGCCTGGAATTTCTGTTAAAATGAACCAAAATGGAAATATAGACAAAAACAAGCTTCTGATATATCAAAGGAAAAGCTGAGTCTTCTTATGCACGCTCCAAAACAGGGAATGACTTGTGACAGGCAGAAAACAGCATCAGTTATGAGCAGGCTGTGCATGAACAACACAGCAAGGTATTGTTGGTAAAAGGGTGGACAGAGATATGAGTGCCTGAGAAACTCTCTAGGGGGACATAAAAGAAGGATGTATTCTAGATAACATGCAAGCAGTGTCTCCTCTCATTGGTCTTATGGAAAATGACGTTATAAGCGGGTTCCTCTAATGCTTTGTCAGACATTGTAGGCTAGATCCTTGGTTGGCCCTGCCTAAATCCCATTTGCACCACTCCAGCTGCACAAGAGATACTTAAAGGTAAAGCTGCCTTAAATAAGTTGCTGAGGTTTCCCTAAAACTAGCATAAAACCAGTCTAGCTGCAATAAGCTTTATAACAGCTGCTCCTCCAATTCGGGCATAGGAGCAGGGCTGGAGCAGAGAGAAGGGTTAGACAGCACCTGGGGATTTTGTGCCTCCAGCTCAGCTAATATGTGCAGCACATATTTCCAGCTATCTAGCCTGTTATAGTCTTACCACATTCTTAGATTTCTGTTTCCATTGGCAGAATCCTCTCTGCCCCTTGATACTGCTTTGATGTGCGCTGTGATAGATATTACCAGTGCTGTGCCAGCAACTCTTGCCTCAATCCAAGCAAACACAGGGCCTGAAAATACCAAACTGATCTTGGATTAAACAGATAAAGGGGAGTGAGACTTTCAAAGGCATAGATGGCAATTAGCTATTGATGGCACATGGGAATTTGAGGTCCAACTTTAATTTGAAAATCTCCACAATGAAGTAAAATTAGGTAAATATTTCATTAAAATAAAGTTAACTACTCCCCCATTACCATCGCCACACGTATACGAAAACTGGAGATTACTACATCTAACACTGAAAGATGTAAAAAGATTTAGGAATCTCAAGCTCCATGACCTCAATGTTTTTAACCCACAGCAAACATTTTTTGTAGATTTACTTTTCTGATTCATGTACCTGAAAGGCTATTCAAGGTGTTCTTAGGTTTTTTTCATAAGCCTTTTCCTCTCCTCCCTGCATTTTCTTCCATCTCCCTAACCTCTGCCTAATACTCTTTCTTTATGCCTTTTGCTTTATTTGAAAAGTTTTCACTAGAAAAGTTTTGTCTTTAAATAAATAGCTTCAGTATGTCATTAGGTATGTTACAAAAATATACTTAACCAGAAGAGCTAAATTCTCAAAACTATCAAATTCAAAGGTTTGCTATGTATTTCTTTAGAAAAAGATACAATTTAAAATTAGCTCTCAAAGTTCTGCATTTACAAATGAGTACATCTGTTGTGTGCATACCTGGAGTATGCTTGCAAAATGAATATTTGAACACACATGGCAACATAAGTGGCTAACTTGTTGTTGGTGCATGAAAATTCATGATTTTCATGCTTAATTTAGGGGACTACAAAGGTGTAAGTGCAGTTTATGCTGGCCTGATTGAAATCCGGACCCAGGTCTTAAATTGTTGAGAGGTGAGTGTTGGGGGGCAGGGAGAAAGGGGTAGGGTTTTTGTTTTTTAAAAAGAAAAAATAAATGGAAATTGTTTAAATTGGCAATTTGACCCAATGTGCGATTTTTTTTTTTTAAATCTTTCTTTCTTTCTTTCTTTTGCCACAGTAATTGCAACAAAATAAAAAGCTCATCAGTATTTTGGAAAGGTGACAGGTTAGGCATAGTGTAATTAATCTATTTCTTTGTAAACATGGTGCTTGCTTAACTCCTTGCATTCAACTGGCATGCAGTGGTTGCTGTCCATTCATTGATATGTGCAGGATGGGCTAAACTTGATAAACTACTTTACCATTTCTGAGATCCAATTTTTGGGCCATAGATTTGGTTTGGTAATTGAATTCGGCAAAGTTTTCTTTACAGAACTGTAATTTTTTATGTGTGGAAATGCCCACCCTACCTAACTGTTCACAGGTGCTTCACAAAGAATAACTGATCTCTTTGTAGCAAGTGAAATTCACCATCCAGCATTTCACTTTTACTTCTAGGAGCACCAGCTCTGCAGCACAAACGCTAGAGATGTTACTTCGGTGGGAGGGGGAAAGTGTTAAATCACTGCACATGGACAAAGCATGACTATGTAAACAACTGTATATTGTAGCACCATTCACTCATTCCAGCTTCTGCACATGTGCAGAACATTTCTTCCAAAGGAATAACGCCATCTACCCTTCATCATCTGCTATAGCAGCACTGATAAATCCAAGGGCTTTTTCACTAAAAAAAAAAAAAAGAAGTCTTGAACCTGTCTCAATATATTTATATCCCACGCCAGACTGCCAGCACTTTGCCAATCCTATAAAAAATACAATAACATTGAACAGCACGAAGGGTCAGTTGTTCCTTCTTCCACCGAGTGAACTGTGAATTAGCCACAAAGAACCAGCAAGAACTAAAGATCTCAATTCAGGTGTTGGAGATATTTGCTTGGTGTATTAGAATAAGATGCCATGTGTAATTGTGTCTATATAATTTTGTTTTAGACATTATGCCATCATTAATCTCCCTCTCATCAATGTGCAGAGAATTTACACGGGGTAACTCCCATTCATTTGAAGTAGATACAGGTATTGTGTAAGACATGGCTGCCCTGTTTACGTTAGAGTCCTTTTTATTATGTCTGCTGAGGAAGGAAGAGAATGGCAGGCTGTGAAATCACATCATCTTACTCTGTACTGGAAACCATTAATATAATATAAAACACTGAAGCATGCGGAATGGCCAGATTAGGCTTAATTTAAAGTAATGCAGTTTACGGGGAATGTTGTGGAGTGATAAGATGCTAAACCAGATACATGGTGTAGTGCAAATAAGTAGATTGCAATGAAGAGATGCAGTAAGAGTGACTGGCGACCAACGATTTGTGAAATAGAGACTCCACTGGTCTCATTTAATGAAGCTCATTCAGCTTCTTGGATAATTGGTTTCTTGTATACTTTTCACTTGATTGGACTAAACGTATGAGTACCCAGAATACCTATTACAACAAAGAAACCAGTGGTAATAGTCAGTACTTTTCATCTGAGGATCTCAAAGGGCTTTTCAACACTTAATGAAACCTCACCCTTAGTTAACGCCCCTAGTGAGTATTGTTCTCCCAGTTTTATATATGGGGAAGCCGAAGCACAGTAGTGTTGTACCATTTGCCAAAGGTGAGACAGGTAGTCTGTAACAGAGCCAAAATAGAACCCAGTCTCCTGCCTCTTACTCCTATAATTTTAACACAAAAGCCAACATTCCTCTCACATTATAGTGCAGAACAGCACATTATGCTTTCAAATGTAGAATAATAAACAGCAGGCACTCTGAAAAACAATAATGCTATTTTCATGTAAAGGTCTCTAATAACAATAATAGAAATTCAGGAAAAAAATATGTTAGCAGAAATAGCTCTAAATGGGGTGTTTCTTCCCCATGAAAACGAGGCATTCTTTCTTCAATGCCCTGGACTTAGGCATTGAAGAAAGAATGCCTTGTCTTCATTTCCACTGTTAAAAATGAGTCTTTGCCACACTATTGTAAAATCTAGCTCCTGATTAAACATATAAAAGCATGCTTATTGCACCTGATGCCAATAAGGCTTTTTTTTAATTTTGTCAGCAGACTTTGGGACTTGTACATGTATTTGATTAATGAGGAAGCTGGTACAACAGCTGCAAATCATTTTATGCCTGATGGTCAGTGCTTCAGAGTGAAACATTAAGAGCAGGTTTCTAAAACATGTGGGCTTGGTTTTATTTTATTTGTGTTTAAGGAAATGGAATAAAACTGAAGGAATTTACCTGGGGCAGCTTTTCATTCATTTTGTTCAAGAAATTGCAAGGAGTCTCTAAGCCTGAAGAAGACTATCTGGAAAGTGGAATCTGCTTGTGAAATGTGGTCTTAGAAGAATGTGCTTGAAGACTAAGGCCTTGGCTACACTTGCAGCTGTACAGCGCTGTAAGTTAAACCTGTCTTCGTACAGCTGAGTAGGGAAAGCGCTGCAGTCTGTCCACACTGACAGCTGCCAGCGCACTGTCATGGCCATATTTGCAGCATTTGCAGCAGCATTGGGAGCGGTGCATTATGGGCAGCTATCCCAGCGTTCAAGTGGCTGCAACGTGCTTTTCAAAAGGGGGAGGTGGAGCGTGGGGGGAGAGAGAGTGGGTTTTTGGAGTGCAGACACGCACCCTGCCTTGCAAGTTCCGACGCCCCTCCCTCCTCCACCACTCTCTCACTCACTGAAAGCAAACAGAGCTGTTTGTTTTTTTCCTCACAGATCAGATAAGCAGCCACTCGCCCCCCCCCCCCCCCCCACGCCGCCTCTCTTCAAGCAAACATTAGCTGTGGGCGTTCCAAAGGGAGCCCCCCTGCCTGCCTCTATGCATTCACAGCAAACAGTAGCTGTGTTTGTTTTTTTGATAAGCAGCTCCAGAAGCCCGGAGTTCACAACAAAACAAAGAGAGGCATCGCAACAAAACAAGAAGAGGAAGCTTCACTTAAAAGGATTATGGGGAGTTTCCGGAGGTCAATCACTGCGTAATAAGTTTACTCCCCGTTTACACTGGAGCACCAGCATCTCAGCCACTCCACAGCAGCTGTTATTCCTCTCGGGGAGGTGGAGTACATGCAGCGCTGCAGCCACGGAGATACAGCGCTGCAAATGCCTTGCCAGTGTGGACAGGGAGTGAGTTACAGCGCTGGGGGCGGCTTTATTGCGCTGTAACTCTCAAGTGTAGCCAAGGCCTTAAGGTGCTCAGATCGGTGCGGACTTGCTAACATTACACAGGCAGCATTAACAGGAACACAATAAGAAAGTTAGAGCCACGGTGGAAGCTCAATGAAAAATAGGAACCTACTGTATAATGGAGCTATAAATGACAAGGTCAATCAAAATTGCAAGCCAGTGAATGAGAGGACAAAAGTAGTGACTGATATTTTAGAAAGATTAAGTGAATAACATGCAAGATGTATATTGAGAAAGTATAATGGAAGACAGGGTAGACTGGCCACTCCAATAGAAGGAGACCCAGGATAGGCGGGGGGGCTACAGAAAAGGAGGAGCTAAAGCCACCCAGGTTGCTTACTGTAGCACTCTGTACCTCAAAGTAGCACCCTGGAGCCCCCACATTCACCACCATCATATTATTATGATATGTTCTGTACAAAGTATGCCTTGTGAGGTATCATTTTAAAAGTCTTGATCTGCTGAACATTAATATCCTGTTGGATCATATGTGCTATCATTTTATGTGAAGTTATGAAGTTCTGCTATGTGTGTGTTACTGAAATATGTTGTGAAGTTGGGAACACTCGCAACCCACATTTCAGGTACAACAATGGAGTAGCCAGACAGCATTAATGGCTCATCAGCACCCATCAAGGAAAGAATCCACTATCCCAGGAACTGTATACAATGGAGACTTCTCAGAGAGTGCATATATACAACGGAGACTGCTTGACCCACATCATAGCAAAAGATCCTACCAGCAAGCTGGAAGAAACTATAAAAGAGGGAAAGTGACATCATGACTTGGCCTCACTCCCCCTACAACTCTTCACCTGGAAACACATCTGGAGGACAAAGACTTTGAACTAGGGAGGGTGGTCCCAGGCTGGAAAAGAGTCCAGTCTGTGTATTGAGGAACTATACCAGGGTGGGCAAACTTTTTGGCCCAAGGGCCACATCTGGGTGGGGAAATTGCATGCAGGGCCATGAATGTAGGGCTAGGGTAGGAGGTTGGGGTGCGGGAGGGAGCACAGGATGTGGGAGGGGGTGCAGTGTGCAGGAAGGGGCTCAGGGCAAGGGGTTGGAGTGCGGGAGGGGGCTCAGGGCAGGGGGTTGGGATGCAGGGAAGGGTGCGGAGTATGGGAGGGGGCTCAGGACGGGGAGTTGGGGTGTGGGGTGCAGGAGGGGTTTGGGGTGCAGGCTCTGTCCTGGTGCTGCTTACTTGGAGCAGCTCTGGGGTGGCAGTGGCGCACAGCGGAGCTAAAATAGGCTCCCTGCCTGCCCTGGCCCTGCATTGCTCCTGGAAGCAGCCAGCACCATGTCCCTGTGGCCCCTGGGGGGAGAGGGGCGCAGAGGGCTCTGCAAGCTGCACCCACCTGCGGCTACCTCCCCTGAAGCTCCCATTGGCCAGGAACAGGGAACCGTGGCCAATGGGAGCTTAGGGGGAATAGGAACTTTGGGGGAGGTAGCCGCAGGTGAGGGCAGCATGCAGAGCCCTCTGACCCCCACCCCTCCCTCAGGGGCCACAGGACGTGGTGCTGGCCGCTTCCGGGAGTGGTGCGGGGCCAGGGCAGGCAAGGACCCCACCTTAGCCCCATGACGCCATGGGGCTGGCAATCCTGCGGGCCAGATCCAAATCCTTGATGGGTCGTAGTTTGACCACTCCTGAACTATACCATCCATCAGGGTGAGACACTGCTTGATTCAAATCCTGTTTAGTTTGTAGAACTCAGACTGTGACTTTACTTTTATTTCTTAGGTAACCAACTTTGATCTCTATGCTTGCTACTTATAATCACTTAAAATTACTTTCTGTAGTTAATAAATCCGTTTTATATTTTATCTAAAACGGTGTGTTTTGGGTGAAGTGGTTGGGAAATACAGCTCAGTTTACAAAGGCTAGTGTATGTCCATTCCATATTGAAGGAGGGTCAGACTGGGAAATGAACTTACACTGGTCAGGCTTCTGACTAGGGCAAGACAGTACAATTCTGGGGTGTAAGGCTTGGGAGCTGGGGGGAATTGGCTGGAGCCTCTCTATTGTTTGTTCATGAGTGGCTGGGGAAAGCATTCATGTAACTCAGTTGGGTGTGTCCCTGCCTGTGGATGTCTGTGTAAGTGCAGTACCTGCCAGAGGTTTGTAGCTTGGCAACAGCGTCACAGTGTGAGAGGGATACCTCAGGTTGGTGGGATAGAGGGCTCAGCGATCCCACAGGCCAGGTTGTATCCTGGGAACTTATCGTAGGCTGACAAAAGAGTGTGTGTGTGTGTGTGTGTGTGTGTGTGTGTACAGTACATTTGGTCTGGCTGTAGGATTGTCATTAACCACCCACTTTTTCCCATCACACAAGGCTGGGTAACCAATACTCCAGGCCAAAAGCAGTCTGTCGGTTTGCATGTCAAAATTTTCTAGTATGCATTGACCACGTTTGGACAAATGTACCCAGTTTGCATACACAAATACAATTTGCATGTAGCAGGGGCAAGCGGAGAGGTCAGGCTGAGGCCTCACTGAACACTTGCTCCTTAAACTAAAACAAGAAATCACACCGATTAACTCACAACTTCTGGGTTTTTTTTTACATTAGTGAAGAGAAATAATGAAAAGATTTTTTGGGGGGAAAAACAACACAATTAATTAAACTTATTCCAACTGTGTAGATTGCAGCCCAAACTCCCTACCTCCCATTGACAGTTTTGAATATAGACACTGTAAATTATAGAGTGGGTTGAACAAAGGGTAGTTGCAGTCTTTCTGAAAAATAAAAGTGATTATAAATATGTTGATGCTCAGCTGTGTCTGCACTTAATTATGCTATGGAGCAGGGGTCGGCAACATTTGGCATGCGGCTCGCCAGGGTAAGCACCTGCTGACATGGCAGGTTCGGCCGATCGCGGCCCCCACTGGCCGCAGTTCGCCGTCCCAGGCCAATGGGGGCGGCGAGAAGTGGTGCAGGCGAGGGATGTGCTGGCCGCGGCTTCCCGCCGCCCCCATTGGCCCGGGACGGCGAACCGCGGCGAATGGGGGCTGCGATCGGCTGAACCTGCCATGTCAGCAGGTAAATAAACTGGCCTGGCCCGCCAGAGTGCTTACCCTGGTGAGCCGCGTGCCAAACGTTGCCGACCCCTGCTATAGAGTAACCAAAGTTGATGCCTTCTATGTACAATTCTTCAAGTAAGCTGCAGACCACTTCATGGAGTCACAGCTAAAGCTAATATCTCTAGTTATGGGAGGAGTAATTTATGGCTGACTAAAGACAAGGCCTTGGAAAAGTAGGTAAACATTGCTCCAGTAATATGACCCTCAGCCATTGCTACAGAAATCTCATCTTTTGGGACTTTTAGTACAGCTGTACTAATAGTGACTAAGATTGAATTCTCCATCCACTGGCATCAGAAGGAGGGAAGGGGTGTGTGTGAAAACTCAGTGAATATTCAAAATCTTGAGTGTTTTTCCCCTAAAATATACATTAAAACTGCAATAGTTCTATAGGGATTCAGAATCCACTTTATTTTCTCTTTACAAACAGACATTTATACATTTGCAAAATGGGCATAAACTGGCCAAAGTGGCTGGCAGACAATTCCACCCCTCCCCCTGAGGGAAGCTCTCTACTGGTGGAAAGATGGTGGATGCTATCAGGCTTTTTCCTCCATCAACAATCACACCACTATAGTGTATGGGGATGTAGGAGGTGTGCTGGGGAGGTGGATAGGGTGAGAGGGGGCTGGAGGAAGGGAGGGGCATGACTCCATATGATCTGTAACTGATGCTAGTGCTGGGTAGCTTCTTGGTGCTTCATCTCCACTGTGAGAGTAGCTCTCAGGTGCAGACAAAAATAGTAGATATCTTATATAGGGGGCCAGCCAGAGGTGTGTGGGTAGATGTCCTTCTATACTCATTGCAGAGCCTATGGAAACACTCATAAAAATAACTGACTCTCCCTTTGTTAAAAAACAACAACAACAACCCAGGGTTTAATTACAGGAAAAAGATTTTCAAACTCAAATTATTGTGTGGAGTTTGAAGATTCTGAACAGCTTGAGACATACCCACCCCCCTAGAATGAACTCTTTACCTGCTCCTTGGTGGGGAGCCGTTAAGGGGGTAGAAGTTATACTTTCCCATAATGCTTCCCTCTCAAGTGACCTCTCTTTTAGCCCATGCTTCTTTGTATCCCTAATTTCAAAATCTGCTTAGACACCAAGGCACCTAATTCCACAGCAGTGGTGGCAGAACCAGTCTCTAGGGCTCTCTATCACAATATTGGATCCTTTCCAGACACTTATTCCCACCTCACTATCTCCTTTCTGCCAGACGGCCTTTTGTCAGCTCCCCAATTCTGGTTTCATAAATAAAGTTTGTCTGATGTACTAATACCCATCAGTCAACAAGAGATTAGTTCCACATTTCAGGTTTCCCTGAGCATCCTGGGTAGCCCTGTTCTTCAATGGATGACTGAGAAAGCTTGTCCTGGCAAAATAAATAATTTGATTGGAGTGCTGAACTGACTTTTTCTGGGCTTCTTATTAAGTCAGTCATCCCCTTCCTTGAAGCTGAAATCATCCATATCACTGAGTATAATTACCTGATGTGTCTTTAGTCCTTGTCCTTACTTTGCATTATCAACCCAACAGGTGTATGGCTTCTTTCATGCATATCAGAAAGTATTGTAAATACTGAAAGCTCAAAAGCAATCTTCATAAAAATCCAGCATGTCCTATCTGTGGGATTTGTTTTAAATGTTGGCATTCTGTAAAGCAGTCCATTGGTATGTAGTGTAGTTAGATGTCTTTCCAAAACTCATCATGATGCTGCCTAAACATTTTATTCCAGGCTGCAGGATCACTCAACCCCAAGCATTTCCCCATTCATTTTTCATGCATCAACTTTTCTTTGGGGTATGTGACTGTGATGTGTTGCTAACACCCTGAGATGTATTCTGCAGCTTCCTTTGATGAGGCAGATTGCCTCATTAAGTCACTCCCCATGCCTTTGCAACTCTAGCCCTAGCTGTGTGACATGTTTCAAATTAACAATTTATCTCCCAAATTGATCCTTAATGTTACATTTATAACTTTTATTCTGTTTGTGTGAGGCTGAAGAGCAAAGATGTAACATTAAGAGACTTAGGGCCAGATCCAAAGCCGACTGAAGTCAAGAAAAGGTTTTGAACCAGGTACATACTGACCTCAACTTTGTTGCAGCCATGTAGCTACATTTCTGCATAACACGCGCAGTCCCTCTCTCAGCTTCCTGGTCTGCGAAGTGCTACAGTCCACTCAGATAGTAGCCAGCTCTGTGGACTGCTGTTAATGGGAGTGGGTGGCAGAGGACAGGGCCGTGACCCCACCATCTCCTTGGCTACTTGGCATGACATGCCCTCAGGTACATGGAGGGAGCAGACTCCACGCTCACCTGAATGTAGGGATTGCCAGTGTCCCTGGCTTCTGCAGTGTTGTGGAGGCAAGGGAGTGCAGTTACCCCCAGTTGATGTACACACACAAATTCAGGGATAAAATCTCACTATCAGCTGAACCATGGCTCACTCTTGCTGCCAGTTTGAAGGCACTTCCATGAACATCTTTGTGCCTTTGCTTTAAAAACTGGAAAGAAATTCTTGCATTTTTCAGCTTGGTCTGCTTCGCCAGTGTAACGGCAAAGGACCTTTGCCCTGCTCATCACAAGTCCCTTTGATTTTGTAATTTACCTCTATTTGGTATGGAGCGGGTGAGAATCTAACTAGAGCCAGGTCTACACTAGGAGTGCTGTATAATATACCAGCAAAGCACTCCAAGTGGAGACACAGCTTATACTGGCAACTCAGTGTGGCTTTTGCCAGCACAGATGATTTCAGATCCCTGAGTGAAAGAAGCTGTGCTAATAAAAGTATAATTTTGCTGGTACAACGGGGGCTTTTGCCAACACAGCTTGTCACACCCCTGACTGCCATAGTTCGCCTGGCAAAGTTTGTAGTGTAGACCCAGCTTGTACCTAAGGTACACTACAAGAATGTATCAGTCCTGACATTAGAAAATGCCCTTTTAATTTCTCTGTAAAGGCAGCTAAATGGGGGAGAAAGCAACGCCCCCACCTCAGCTTTAAATTGACAGAAACTGTTAGCCTGGTAGCTTTGCTTCATTGACCTTTAAAGATTTTGATTGCAGAAAAAGTGCCTCCAGTTTGACTCATTCTTTTCCCCTCAGATACTGTCTCAGTTTGTCATTAAGGAATGTTACAAAAGCAGCTCTTGACAAAACATGCTGGGTTTTTTCAGTTATAGTGGGAAGTATAATTACAGGATAAGCTGTAATGAATTTATGCCAACACACTCAGCTCATGTCACGTGTCGGAGGGAGTGGATTAGCACAATGGTAGCACTAAATCTTCATGTGTTCTGCCTTCTTGAACTATGCATTTGAAAGGTGAGTATATCTATTTATAGAGACTTATTCTGCCCCCCCCCCCCCCCCAAAAAAAAAAACAAACCAAACCAATCTCTTCTGTTATATGGAACTTGTGAACACAGGATTTACCAGACCTGATCAGATTGCTGGTCTGTCTAGTCCAAAAAAGCTGGGTGGGTTTGTTTATTTTTTTTGAGAGCTAAACTTTAACAGAATCACAGAGTTGGAAGGGACCTCAGGAGGTCATCTAGTCCAATCCCCTGCTCAAAGCAGGGCCAATCCCTAGACAGATTTTTGCCCCAGATCCCTAAATGGCGCCCTCAAGGATTGAGCTCCCAACCCTGGGTTTAGCAGGCTAATGTTCAAACCACTGAGCTATCCCTCCCCAATACCTATTAATTTGAATCATGAACAGTTTGATCTCAGGGTTTATTAAAAATGTTTATTTCAGCTGGGAAACTTCATCTTTTGAAGTGAAGAAGAAAATGGGACCAATGTAAGAGAAATACACTGCTCTGCTTACTCATGACTAATGTGCTAGCTCTTTGGGTTCATAGCCAACTGGTGTAGTTTAGAGCAGTCCCAAGGCTAAACCCGGGCCAGTGTGGAAATGGCCCAAAGAAGAGAGAATTCCCTCTTAGCTGCCCTGCACATACCATACAATAGGTTGCAGCTGAGAATTCAGCATAATAGAACTCCAGATACCAGTAAGATTAGGTCTATGCTACCCGCCTGAATCGGCGGGTAGAAATCGATCTCTCGGGAATCGAATTATCGCGTCGCGTTGGGACGCGACAATCGATCCCCGAATCGACACTCTTACTCCACCAGCGGAGGTGGGAGTAAGCGCCATCAACGGGGAGCCGCGGAGGTCGATTTTGCCGCCGTCCTCACAGCGGGGTAAGTCGGCTCCGATAGGTTGCTATTCGTGTAGCTGAATTTGCATATCTTAAATCGACCCCCCTGTAGTGAAGACCTGCCCTTAAGAAACTTGGTTATATATGGAATGGGAAAATATTTCTTATAGCCATACAGGTTCCTTTTCAATACTGTATCTCAGTGTGGTCCCTCTTTCTCTTCCCCTTCCTACCCCATCTCATTTATTTTACAATGATTTAAATATTTTTTAGATTCTCTCCTCATAATTTGACTTTATTTGGTGAGGGAGGGAGTTTTGTCATCTGATTTCAGTCTGATCAACTCTGTTATGTCTCTCACTTCTTGAAATAAATAACTGAAGAAAAGGGAGGAGAGGCAGAGTGAGAAATGAATCAAAGTGAGACACAGACAGACACTATTAAATCCTGAAAGGGAGCAAGATTAAACTGTGAAACCTGGAAAATTTTGGCAGTATCTCTCTTCTGCATTATTGTCACAGTCCCTCTGCCAAGAGCTGGATTAACTGAGCTGATTTGCAGCTCCTACCTGATTTAAAACATGATGAGCCTTCAGTGTTTGAAAGGTTTATTATAAAGCCAGGAAGCTGACTGACGACCAATCTGGTTGACTAGGGGACCTAACTTACGAAAGGCAGCAGGGAAACATGTACAACTCTTACTTTTCCCTGTAAGATCCATGCATATATTGCTGAAGGCTGGGGACTAAGGGAGTTGAGTACGGAATTCCCGTAGCCATATTTGCAAAACCCAGCCAAATTGACTGCACGATGAGTGTAGTTGCTCGTTTCAGCACTGGGAGAAATAATTTACTGTATATGCCTGAAATATATTACATACAGTCTTAAAATCTGCATAAAACTCTTAATTTTATGAATACCTGGGTACAATAATATATTTTTCTTTTCCCATCTAAAGCTTTATTAAAGCATAAAATTATTCCTCTACTTTGAAAACTTGCCTCAACTGTATCATACTCATATGCTTATAAAAGTCCCTGAAAACTTACGGTTCTTACTGTGGCTATCTAAACAATTCCTATAGAATGATATTTTGTTAAAACTTACTTTTCTCTTTCATGCTCTTACCACTGTTAGAACAGCTGTACTTTTTCTGGTATGTTTCTTGGAATACAAACATCAATAATATATCCAGACCCACAATACAAAAGGCACTATTTAATAGTCTTCCAACACACCTCTACTAGGTAAGAATGCTTTAGGAAACAGTTTGCAAACAAACTTCAAATGAACATTTTACAATGGGAGTTAGAAGTCAACATTGCAGGGAGAGATGCTTAGAACTGTGGAGTTTGGGAAAACTTTATTTAGCAAATTCTTGAAAAAATAATTCTATCCAAGATGTAATCAGAAAAGTCACTAGACAAGCAATTAAACTTATCCCCAGGCAGAAATTAGGTGTCTCAGATGTTTAATACACCAGTCCCTTTCCCTTGAAGAACTAAGCCAAACTGTCTTTCAGGTCACAAATTAAAATGAATTTGGTGATCCCATTCATGAGCCTGGTCCAAAATTCATGGAAGTCATTGGAAAAACTCGAAGCATCTATTGGGCATTTACTGGCATGGCAAAACTATCACATCATTTGGAGTGACTATCAAACTTTCTCAAGAGGTGCACAGGCCTGGAACAGCAATTGTGTTGGAGGTAAAGCCTGAGGTGCTTTGACAGAGCTATTGGAACGAAGCTTCACTACAGCTTTAGTTGGTGCTATTAATTCCTCACTCTCAGGAGCCCTTTCATTCACAAATATATTTTAAAAAACTAATCTAAAAATGATGCAGGACAGAAGGAGGACGACATTTGTCAGATGTATTCTGGGATAGTCTTGGAAAATCTACGATGGCTGCCTAGTATAAGACACCCCAGGATCTGCTTAGCTCAAACTCAATTTAATAATAGTGGTGGCATAGGCAATTATTGATGCCTCACAACCTCTGATTTTTTAAAAAGTGCCTCACTAGTGAAATTAGTCGAGTGAAGGGATACAATGAATGGTTTGAATCTTTTAATTTAAATGTCTGTGTCCTGATTTTATGTCAGTTTGAGGAAGTTAAACAATACAGTATGTACTTATACCAGTTTTATCTGGGGCCCAAACTGCTATCTTCCAAGCCCATTGTATTCAGGGGAAACATGGAGCAAACTGGGACAGGAGTATCTGTGTGTGAGCAAAGGCTGAGAATGGAAATGGATCACACTGGTTTGAATAAAATAAAAACCAAACCCAAATAGGTCCTCAAATCTCAAACAGAGCCAGGATGTGATCCAGAAAAGTTGTTTAATTTTTATTTAAAAGGTGTCCGCACCTGGACACTGTCTAATTTTGGGTAGAAACAGAACTATCAAAATACCCCAAGAAAGGCTGTTGTTATAGGACCAAATTCTCAAAATCCCTACGCAGGCAGAAATCCATTTGATTAGGGAGATCTCTTTGCAGTTGGGGATGGTGCCATGGAGATGGCTGACTCCCCTTCCCTCCAAGCACGACAAAGGGGATCTGCATGGAGGGGCTTATCACTAACAGCATTTTGAACTTTGTCCAAAATGTCCCTAGCAAATCTCTGTTATTTCACACATTAAAACTCATCTTGTAATCAGGAAACAACGTTATGTTAAAGGAAACTGCTTCTGGAGGAGATAGACAAATTGTACATTGTTTAGCAGCTGATTTCTTTACACTCTAGGATAGCATGAAAACAGTCTGTGGAGCCCCCATCATTAAAATGTACAACCCTGGCATACTCACACAGACAAAACTACCACTGAAGTCCTTGAAGGATCAAGCCTAATGTCCTTGTGAAGAGATGTAGCAATTCACAAAGGTGTATACAGAAGAATAACCACAAGGAATAGGAAGGTATGATGCATGAATAGTGATCGATCCCACAGATATTTACATGTGAGTGTGTCTCTTTGGGACTATTCAAATGAGAAATGTTACACGTATAAGTGTTTGCAAGATTGGATCTTTAGATGCAATGTCTAGCATTCACAATGGAAAGTACAGTAGTAACATTTACAGCACGAAATAATTGAAATCACTGTTGGAAGTGTATGACATGTCAGTATAACAAGAATAAAATTTATGTGGTTTCCTGGTATTGATGGGTGATACAAAGTTTAGGGCAGTCCATAGGAGCTTGTGATTTATGTTATCCTGGATAAGACTTTACATTGAATTGGTATTGTACTATACTCATACAGATAAAACAAAGCAAAATAAACCAGCAGGCCTGCTTGCAAGGTGGGGTGCAAATCCAAGACAAAAGCAACATTTTTTCTAAAGAAACAAGCCAATAATTTTTCCTCTTCTTCAAGTGCTGCTCCCTATGTATATTCCACACATGGGTACCCATGAGCCCGAGTCTTAACAAGCAGTATCCATTGGCCTGCACATGTGCAGTTGCTCTCCTTGTCTTCCAGATGGAGGGCATAAGAGGCAGTGCCTGCTGTTGCCTCTCCAGTTCCTTCTGACCTCCATATGATGTGAGTTGGAATCCTGTGTCCACAGATTTCTCCAGCTTCTTTCTTATAGTCTGTAAATGGATATTGTAAATAGTTTTTATATTAGCATAGTTAGAGATTTCCGTAATATAGTTAGTATAGCTTGTTTTCTACGTTGGTTGGGAGTGCCTCCCCATGGTCTGGGGCTATGCCCAGAGTCCCGGAGTTCAAGAATTTCATCTCTTGCCCTCGCTCCTTCTCTGTGAGTGATGACCATCAATGCTGCCCCTACAGTTTGGGTGAGACACACATCTGCAAAATACAGCATCTGCCACTTGTTTCCCCTATCAACACACAAGGGTTGTGAGCTACAGTTGAGGAAACACCTTATGGAGAAGTATCAGAGGGGTAGCCGTGTTAGTCTTGCATCTGAAGAAGTGAGGTTCTTACCCACGAAAGCTTATGCTCCCAGTACTTCTGTTAGTCTCAAAGGTGCCACAGGACCCTCTGTTGCTTCTTATGGAGAAGGTTATGAGACCTTACTCTGATCTGGGCCAGGGAGAGCCCCCCTGCACATTGGCCTCAACTAACAAGTGCAGGCCTGGGAGTGGATCCTAGAGCTGCTAAGCCCAATGACTCATTATCTAAGGCTTCGCATGAGAATAAGGGGCACACTCGCGGTTACAAGGGCAGATCCCCATCTGGGTCTGTTCCTAAGAGAAGGGATCCCTCCCTGGTCCTGTCCAGGTCAGGCAAGCTTTCACGCTTTGATCCTAAGGGCTCAGGAGCACTTAAGATCCCAAGGCAGGAGGATAAAGTGTAAAAGAAAAAGGATCCATCGGTTCCATTGGTGGTTCCAACTCCCAGACATAAAGACCAGTATCCACTGGCACCATCCAAGAGTGCTGAAGCTAACTCTATGGTGGACTGACCCACCATTCTAAGGACTGGCTATCCACAACAACTCAGGGAACATTGGACTCATCAGTCCCAACTGTCAGAAAGCCCCAAACACTGTGACATATGACAATCATGTCTCACTGGAGGATATCTTCCTCCCTTATCTTCAGTCCCCTCTTCTCTCGAGCCCAGTTGTCCTGAGGGACTTTGGCACACCAGAGGACAAATTTAATAACACAAGAATCCTTTCTGCTCCAACCTCAGGCACAAGTATTCACCCAGTACCAATGTATTCACAAAGGTTTCTCTGTAGTGGCAGCCCAAATAAGACATCACGGCTACAGAGTCTTTCCATCTTTGGATGCATAGATGACCCGTGCCTGCTGACAGTCGGGGGGCACAACCCTGGAACAGTTTGTGTCACACCCCTCCTGGAAAGCAAAAGCCCCTCCAGATTCAGCTCCCCAGCTTAGCTGCTCCACTGGTGCATGTGACCAATCAATCTGGGGGTGGGTCATGTGACCCTGCATGATACCCCCCCCACACACGCATCGCCTCTGTTTGGATGATTAGCTCCAAATGGGTCTCTCCAACCATGAGGTCAGATCAGCAACTTTGTTCCTCCTCCATCTTCTAGCAGCACTAGTTGTCTTCATGAACAAAGACATGTTTGTTTTGACTCCCCACACAGGCAATTACCTTTATCGGACTGACCCTGGACTCAGTTTCAGCAAGAGCTTTCTTCCCGACAGAAAGATTTCAATCAGTGAGCATTCTGATAACACAAGTTACTCGCAAACCAAAAACTACCATCAAAGGTATGCCTTTCTCCACTAGGCCACGTGGCCTCGTGTACTTCTGTGACACCATTCACCAGACTTCATCTATGTTGCGTACAGGCCTGGCTCCAGGCCAACTCCACCAGACAATGACCACATGAACACTACAGTGACCATTCCCGCTATAGTCCACGCCTTTCTTACCTCATGGTCGAAACTGGAACCAGTGTGAGTCCCCTTCTACTCTCCTACCTCTAGTGCCACCACTATAACAGACACATCCTTTCTGGGTAGGAGGGCTCACCTGAACGACCACACTATACGGAGCACTTGGATCCCCAGGCAGGAGATGTTGGATAATATTACCATGGTCTTCAATGTAAAAAGCAGAGTGGAGATCCCTTTCCTTCTGCCTGGAAGCAGTCAGACTTTGGAATTGGTGTATCAGAAACCACATCACTATCCAAGTTGCATACCTACCAGGTGTTCAGAATTCTCTAGTGGGCAACCTAAATGAAGAGGAAACTTCCCCTGCAATGATCCAGAGCAGGTATGGGCCACGACTCCCAGGGTGATACACTCCGGCTATCACAGACACACCAATTCAGACATGCCTTTCCACTCATCCCTCTACCACCACAGGTCTTAAGAAAGGTTCATCATGACAGGGCCAGAGTCATTCTCATAGCACTCATCTGGTCCAGATAGTTTTTGGTTCCTGGAACATCTGAGAATGTCAGCCCGTCATCCTTTCAGGATCAGTTCCTTCCTGGATCTTCTAACTCAGGAAGATGGCAAAATCAGACATCCCAATCCAGACCTATTTCACCTAATAGCCTGGTTTTGGGATGGTCATTAGATCTAGAATGCTCACGTGCGGAAGCTGTCCAAGCCATTCTTAATCAGAGTAGGAAAGATTCACTAGGAACTGCTACCTAGCTAAATGGATATGATTCTCTACTTGGGCACAGTGCAATCAATCTTCCTCAGACTCTGCAGATATCCCTGTCATTTTAGATTATCCCCTGTCATTGAAGAACTCAGATCTTTCCATGAGCTCACAACAGGTCCATCTTGCAGCAATCAGTGCTTCCTTCCTCCAGTAGACAGGCATTCCATTTTTACACCCAGCAACGGTAAGATTCATGAAGGGCCTATTCATGATCTTTCTGCCAATGGTCAAGCCTACACCTCAATTGGACCTCAATCTCATCCTGTCAATACTCACCAGACCACCATTTGGCCACATGCGATGTGTCCCACTCTTTCATGAAGGTTGCATTTTTAATTGCTATTACTTCAGCCAGAAGGGTGAACAAGATGGGAGCACTCATGGATAATCCACTGTATACCATTTTTCACAAGGAGAGGGTCTCCCTTCCCCTTCATCCTAAATTCCTCACTAAGGTAATTTCTGAATTCCATGTTGACCAACCTATCCACTTACCTGTTTTCTTCCCAAAAGTATGTGTTTCCATTTAAGAGAAAAGATTTAATTCCCTGGGTGTCAGATGTGCTCTGGCATTCTACCTGCAAAGGCCCGAACCAATCAGAAAATCACCAAGACTATTTCTCAAAAGGTCATGAAGACAAAAGCTTTTCAGAGACTCTCTAAATGGATATTTGGTTGCATCATCATGTGCTAACAGTTAGTGTGTATCCGTTCCCGAGGTGGGTATGAGCACACTGCACTAGAGCACAGTCTGCTTCTGCAGCATCTCTACAGGAAGTACTGATACTGGACGTATGCAGAGTGGTTACCTGCAGTACCATTCACCTGTTCACAAAACATTATCCGCTAGTTCAGGCCTCTGCTGCAGATGGAGTGGTAAGGACTGCAGTTCTTCAAGCATCTTTATTACCGGCATCCTTGCACCCCCCTCCAGTCTGAATACTTCTTGTCTGTCACCCATACACATAGGGACCAGCACTTGAAGAAGAAATGGAGGTTACTTATCTGTAACTGGAAGTTCTTCTAGGTGTGTGGTCCCTATATGTACTGTGCTACCCGCCTCCATCCCTTCTGATTTAGAACCAATTGGATTTGTGGTAAGAAGAGGAACTGGAAAGGCATTGGTCTACACTGCCTCTTATGCTCTTGGTCTGGAGCATGAGGAGAGCAACTGCAGATGTGTGGACCAATGGACACTGCTTGTTAAGAATCTCTGGACCCGGGCACATGGCATGCAGGCATACCCCGTGTGGAATACAGATAGGGCCCATACATCTCAAAGAACTTCCAGTTAAGTAACCTCCATTTATAACTGCTTGAATTCCATCGTAGGTAATTATCAGAACTAACAGGGCAACATCTGGTTCTATACTTTGGCCCATTGCTAATACCTTAATAATGCTCAGCCTACTATATGGTACTTCTTCACAAACAACTACAGTAAAACAAATTTTTATTTCACTGCCACTGGTATAAATCTGGAGTAACTTAATTGACTTCTGCGATTGGTGTGAGATAATTTAGAGCTGAATCCTGCAAGGTGCTGAGCATTCTGGCCCCGAGTTAGCAGAGCATGTAAGCATGCACTTAACTCTAAGGATGTGAGTAGTTTTATTGATGTCAATGAGACTAATCACATGCCTAACTACATGCTTAAGTGCTTTACTGGATATGGGCCAAAGTGTCCCACAGCACCTGGAAGAATTGATCCCTTAAAGTATTTTTATAACTAAAGGAGGTTTACAGAGTTTATGGAAGATTATTTTTTAGGAAATCCAATTCTGCACTAGCCTATAGCTCCTCCATATACTTGTCAAATTTAATGTCTTCTGGGCTGTAAGTAATACTCATAAAAGACATGAAAATTCATTATAAATGAAATTTCCATCCATTATAACCTGCGAACAATCTTCCAGATTGAATAGAATGTTTCGTTTGGGAAATCTGTTTCTGTCTGTTCTACGTAACCTTCAGTGATGCAACCTTCAGGTCCTTTTATAAGTACACTGCACGAAATTAGCAGCACTCAGGGGAGATAAGGAAACCTTTCTTTTCCATCTCAATAACTCATTTCCCTATGGAGCATGGGAGTTCCATTTTCAAAGGTATGTTAGAAGTAAGCCCACAAACCTTAATACTGGTTAATATTTACCCCTGTAAATCCTGGGGATTTCCATTTTCTTCTTTTCAGAGGAGGTGACAAAATATTTGCAAGTAATCTTCCATGGTCAAGTAGCTACTGACACATAAAATGCTCTTAGAGTAGTATTTACATTAGAACAAGGAAGACATAAAATGTAAATATGCTGATTAAAAGGGAAGAAATGTTATCTAGTGGTTAAAGTCAGGGGACTGTGAATTTGGATGTCTTAGTTTTGTTATTGTCTGGGATTAAGCTGTGTGACCCTTTAGTGAGTCTGTCCTCCACAGTTTACCCATCTGTAAACTGAGTATTGTAAAACATATTTAATAAATAAATAAATACATACATACATAATATAAGTTGCATTGTAAGTACTCTAAAAGATGCTACCATGAGTGCCCATAATTGTTATAAATGTTACAATTGGGATTCATTACACTATTGATCACCAATCATTTTTTGCAAGCCCTTATACAGTATTCCCTCGTTGACAGAACATTATTTTTCTTCTAAAAGCTTTTCAATATGAAACTGAAAAAAATCCAGAAAGAAAATTTCATGCCTCACCTTACATGTCCCAAACATGATATCAGCTGCTAATATTTCAAATTGGGTAGTTTGACTTCTGCCTATTTTCTCTTTTCCAACATTTTTTGCACTAGAGAGAATATGTCCCCACATTCTCAAAGTGGGTTTGTGAAATGTTAAAGTAAGCTGTCAGAATTATGCCTTCAAATTCCTCATGTTAAATCTCAAACCAATCCACCACCTCAAGTCTCTATTGATCCAGGTGCAGTATGTAAAAGGTGTCTGCTACACTATTTGTCATGCCATGAAAAGCAGGGACAGTTGATGACTTGTCATAGGGAGAGAGCCCCTCAGAGACTGACCTGGACAAAACTAGTTATTTTAAAAATCATCCAGGTTAATCATTACCACATTTCTACTGATCTGCTGCAAAACTGAATGTCTTTACTGAGTCATATCTCTGGCATGTGCTGCCTCAGTTCCGCAGCATAAAGACAAATATTTTCACAATACTGACATCTATACTTAGATGACTGAATGGACAATGCAAAAATGAATTATGTTGAAATCAAGGGCCTGACACTGTGAGATTCCAACTGTTTAGTGGGTATGAGCATCCTCAACTCCTAGTCAGCACCTGAGGCCTGGGGGTGTGGATGGGGTCAGCAGGGGCGGCTCCAGCACCAGCGCAGCAGGCGCGTGCCTGGGGCGGCAAGCCGTGGGAGGCGGCCTGCCGGTTGCTGTGTGGGCGGCCGTCAGGCTGCCTTCGGCGGCATGCCTGCGGGAGGTCCACCGGTCCCATGGCTTCAGCGGCGGGGACACTGAAGGCGCGGCACCAGCGGACCTCCCGTAGGCATGCCGACGAATCTGCGTGACCAGCGGACCGCCCACAGGCGTGCCACCGAAAGCCACATGATTGCCGTGCTTGGGGCAGCAAAAAGCATAGAGCCGCCCCTGGGGGTCGGAACAGTCAGGGGATTGGAAGCAGGGGGATTGGATAGGGAGTGAGGTTCCAGGGGGCGGTTAGGGCCGGGGGTCCCAGGAGGGGGCAGTTGGGGGACAAGGAGCGGGGGAGCATTGGATGGGTGAGGGGTTCTGAGGGGAGCAGTTAGGGGGTGGGAAGTGGGAGAGGTCGGATAGGGGATGGGGGCCAGGCTGTTTGGGAGGCCCAGCCTTCCCTACCTGGCCCTCTGTCCAATTTTGCAACCCCAGTGTGGCCCTCGGGGCAAAAAGTTTGCTCACCTCTATCCTAGAGGATTTTGATACTTTAAATGCTGAAGTAAGCATCTGGAATACAAGTAAGAGAAATGCCCAGGTTCTGATCTGTGCCAAGGAGCGTTCGGTGCAGGTTGGGTGGGTAGAGGGGAGCAGATGGTGCAAAGATGTCATTAAGCCTTTGCACTACTCTGATCCCAAAACCGTTCAGGGACTATTCCACTCCTGAATTTAAATTTATTGTAGCTGCCAACAGTCCCAACAGACCATTCTGGCATCCAGAGTCTAAGAGAGCCCCAACCATGTTACACTTTAAGAACATAAGAACGACCCTACTGGATCAAACCAAAGGTCCATCTAGCCCAGTGTCCTGTGTTCCGACACTGGCCAATGCCAGGTGCTTCAGAGGGAATGAACAGAACAGGTAATCATCAAGTGATCCATCCCATCGCCCATTCCCAGCTTCTGAAAAACGGAGGCGAGGGACACCATCCCTGTTCATCCTGGCTAATAGCCATTGATGGACCTATCCTCCATGAACTTATCTAGTTCTTTTTTGAACCCTGTTATAGTCTTGGCCTTCACAACATCCTCTGGTAAGGAGTTCCACAGGTTGACTGTGCACTGTGTGAAAAAGTACTTAATTTTGTTTGTTTTAAATCCGCTGCCTATTAATTTCATTTGGTGACCCCTAGTTCTTGTGTTATGAGAAGGAGTAAATAACACTTCCTTATTTACTTTCTCCACACCAGTCATGATTTTATAAACTTCTATCATATCCCCCCTTAATCGTCTCTTTTCCAAGCTGAAAAGTCCCAGTCTTATTCATCTCCTCATATGGCAGCCGTTCCCAACCCCTAATCATTTTTGTTGCCCTTTCCTGAACCTTCATAGAATCATAGAATATCAGGGTTGGAAGGGACCTCAGGAGGTCATCTAGTCCAACCCCCTGCTCAAAGCAGGACCAATCCCCAACTAAATCATCCCAGCCAAGGCTTCATCAAGCCTGACCTTGAAAACCTCTAATGAAGGAGACTCCCTAGGTAACCCATTCCACTGCTTCACCACCCTCCTAGTGAAAAAGTTTTTCCTAATATCCAACCTAAACCTCCCCCACTGCAACATGAGACCATTACTCCTTGTTCTGTCATCTGGTACCACTGAAAACAGTCTAGATCAGACATGGGCAAACTATGGCCCACGGGCCACATCCAGCCCATGGGACCGTCCTGCCTGGCCCCTGAGCTCCCAGTTGGGGAGCCTAGTGCCCGGCCCCTCCCACGCTATCCCTCCTCCCCTGCAGGCACGCCGTGGGGAGCGGAGCTGGCTCTGGCCGGGTGTCGCAGCTGCTGGTAAGGGGGCGGGGAGCAGGGGGGTTGGGTAAGGGAGCGGGGGATCCTGGGGGGCAATCAGGGAGAATGGGGCAGTTGGATGGGGTGGAGGTTCTGGGGGGGCAGTGAGGGGATGGGGAACAGGGAGGGTTGGGAGTGGGAGTCCAGGGGCCTGTCAAGGGGCGGGGATGTGGATAGGCATTGGGAGGGCAGTCAGGGAACAGGGAGCAGGGGGGTTGGATAAGGGGATGGGATCCCGGGGAGCAGTTAGGGGTCGGGGTTCCCCGGAGGGGGTGGTCAGGGGACGAGGAGCAGAGGACAGTTGGATGAGGGTGGGAGTCCCGGGGGGGGGCAGTCAGAGGGCAGGGGTGTGGATAGAGGTCAGGGCAGTCAAGGGACAGGGAGCAGGGGGGTTGGATGGGTTGGGGGTTTTGAGGGGGCAGTCAGGGGGCGGGAAGTGGGAGGAGGTGGATAGGGGGCGGGGGCCAGGCTGTTTGGGGAGGCACAGCCTTCCCTACCAAACCATATCCAGCTTCTCGTCCACTGTAACCCTCTAGGTCCTTTTCTGCAGAACTGCTGCCTAGCCACTCGGTTCCTAGTCTGTTACAGTGCATGGTATTCTTCCGTCCTAACTGCAGGACTCTGCACTTGTCCTTGTTGAACCTCAACAGATTTCTTTTGGCCCAATCCTCTAATTTGTCTAGGTCCCTCTGTATCCTATCCCTACCCTCCAGCATATCTACCACTCCTCCCAGTTTAGGGCAGGTCTTCACTACAGGGGCGGGGTCGATTTAAGATACGAAAATTCAGCTACGCGAATAGCGTAGCTGAATTCGACCTATCGGAGCCGACTTACCCCGCTGTGAGGACGACAGCAAAATCGACCTCCGCGGCTCCCCGTCGACGGCGCTTACTCCCACCTCCGCTGGTGGAGTAAGAGCGTCGATTCGGGGATCGATTGTCGCATCCTGACGAGATGCGATAATTCGATCCCCGAGAGATCGATTTCTACCCGCCGATTCAGGCGGATAGTGTAGACCTAGCCTCCGTGTCATCTGCAAACTTGCTGAGGGTGCAGTCCACACCATCCTCCAGTTCATTAATGATGATATTGATCAAAACCAGCCCCAGGACCAACCCTTGGGGCACTCTGCTTGATACCGGCTGCCAACTAGACATGGAGCAATTGATCACTATCCACTGAGCCCGACGATCTAGCCAGCTTTCTATCCACCTTATAGTCCATTCATCCAGCCCATACTTCTTTAACTTGCTGGCAAGAATACTTTTTCCAGTAACATCCCCTTCCTTGGGTGCTGGTTGAAGGGTGATGACACAGGAACTGCTCTGTCCCACTGAAATATTCTCCCATGTAGTGGAAATCATTCAGCAGCAGACTAAGCTGTTTCTAAGTGGGTTCTATTGTACAGGAGAATCATGCCCTTCATGTAAAAGAGCTGAAACAGTGATACACCCAAAAAAAGGAGGTGGGGTATAGGGTGACCAAGAATGAAAATAAATGGACCGGAGGGATTACCTTTCCATTTACACTGGGCCAATTCCACTGACCAGAGTGGCATTGCTCCTGATTTACATGGGTGTAAGTTAGTGGAGAATCAGGTCTAATGAGTCCTGCCACCATACTGAGTGGCAGGCACATTAGGATTGGAGAATTTTGGAAGCGAGGAGGTGTCACGCTTCCTCTCATACCCCTCAATGGTTGCATGTAGTACTCCAAAGGTTTCAAAGGCATTGCCACTGCCTGTCTGTATGAGTGCATCGGCATCAAATAAGTCTTGTTATCACCTTCCTCCTGCGCTGGTTCAATTCACACATGTATATGCTAGGGTGACCAGATGAGAATTCCAAAATATCAGGACTGCCACAGGGGGAGTGCCTTTTCAAATTTTACACTCACCCGTCCAAGTCTTCGGTGGCACTTCAGCGGAGGATCCTTCAGTCGCTGACGGTCTTTGGCGGCACTTCGGCGGAGGGTCCTTCAGTCGCTGATGGTCTTTGGTGGCACTTTGGCGGAGGGTAATGAACCTTGCCGGCAAAGAAGGAAGTACCCGCTGCCAAAATGCCGCCGAAGACGGTCGGCGACTGAGGGACCCAGCGCCAAAGTGCCGCTGAAGACCTGGACGTGAGTGTAACAATCGAAAAGACGCTCCCCCTGCCAGTCACTGCCGCCTAAGCAACAAGGAAAAAAAAAGAAGAAAAAAAATCTGGAACAAAATATCGGGACAATTGGCGTCCCAACCGTACTTTGGTTGGGACATGGGACAAACTGCTCGATATCGGGACAGTCCCAATTTTATCGGGACATCTGGTCACCCTAGCATATGCAGGCAGAAAGTTCAGGCATTGCAGCTGCACTGGTTCCATTAGTCCTGCCAGCACAATCCCATTGGGCTCCTAGCCACCTTCAATGCCAGCCCTAATTGCTCTTTCACCTATCAAACCTTCCCCAACTATTTTCATGATGACTCGAGAAACCAAGGTAATTCTTGGCTGGCTTCAGCTCTGCCTAGTAGTTCATCCCCTCCTGTGCGGAGGAATGCAGGATGCAACACAGCTTCTTAAATAAAATGTTATTTAGAATATGGAATTTTTATTACAATAAGATACTCTTACAAAAAAGAATTTGTGTATGTGTGCACAATGGGTTTTCAGCTCCTGAAAACACACACCAATAAGCACACATGACTCAGTGTAAATGCAACCACTGGGGCAGACAAGGTCAAGAAATACCCCTTATATCAGAGGCTGTGTTGCCTAGTGGCTAAACTACTAGATTGGGATTCAGGAGGTCTGAGTTCTGTTTTCAACTCTGTCCTGCTGGGTGACTTTAGGCAAATTGCTTCACCTCACTGTGCCTCAGTTTCCCTATCTTTACAATGCTTTGAGATCTATTGATGAAAAGTGCTATGTAAAATCTAGGTACTAATTAATTATTCTTACTACTATTTAAACTGTTTTGCTAATGTTCCCCTCAGAGTAGTTTCTGATCTCCCATATTTTCATCCTGGCTCTCACCACCCCTCCCAAATATTCTTGTGAGATTAGTCCTCTGCTACAAACACACATGCACATTCTATGACCCAGGTACTTCTTAGTGCCAATTGGCAGAGGATAAGAGTTACAGGGATCCCCTGGATGTAGTATCTGCATACTTGTTCACCAGAGTGTCATTACGGTCTCTGCTGAAAGCCTGGATCACTTGATCATCATAATTGTCACAATATATATGGATGGATAATATGTGAAGAGTTATGTATGTATACTTAAAATTATGTTTTTCAGCTCTGTGAGTTGGAGCCAATCACCAGAAGTTGATAAAAAAAGTTTCTTTCAGGCTGAAGATGTTTATCAGTCTGTCTACATGTAAATTGAGTATTGTGTACTTCACAATGAATGCCTATTCACAATCTAAGCAAAATACTAATTTAGTGATTGCTAAGTCTCCAGGGGAGATGAAAACCCAGGAAGCAGGTGTTAGCCGATCTGCAAGTGAAGACAATGGATTTTTGGACTATAACAGTAGGTACAGAGACTGACTCTGGATCCTTCACCTAAGCAGTAAGCTGTCAGTGGGTTAGCTTCATGAAAAAAGGATCACAGGCAACCAAGCTGTTAAATATTGGGAGAAGAACTTTGGGTAAGATAAACTTCATTAGGCAAGAGGGTATCTTGTTGGTTAAGTCTAGGCTCTGGTCTGATTGTTATGATTTGATTTGATTTCCAGTATTTCTGCTTGCTATCATTTGAATCTCTGTTCTTTGCTAAATAAATATTTGCTTTCTCTATGAACAAATCTAAGAGTTGTGTATTAAGCAGAGTTGTGTTCCATGGTGTAACTGGTCAGCTATGGGGTTCTGTTCCTTTGGGAACAGCAGATCTGGGAATTCTATGAATGTCCCATGGATCAAGGGCTGGATACTGCGGGCAGTCGCTCAGAGAAGTCAGGGGTTGATGTGTGCCTATTGCTAACCTGCCAGGTAGTAGCGGAGCCTGCATGGGCTGAGAGGAAAGTGCTTGTGTTGCCTGTGGCTGGTGGTGTCAGGGAACTGACTTACAGACAAGGCTTCCTCACCCTAAGGGCAGGTAGTGGCTGTGACACTCTGTACCTTGGGGGGAACACGCTGTACCCCCATGTTCATCCTTATAATATGATTGTGTGGTATCCAATGCAAAGTTTGTCATGTTGGGTGTCTTTGGAAAGCTCATGATGCACTCAGCATTGTTGTTATAGTAATGTTATAGTAATGTTGTAGGTTGTAATTTCATGTATATAGTTATGAGGCTGAAAATGTGTCCTCATGGCTTAAAACAAGCCCAGGCAACAAATTTCCAGGAAAAGAGGGGCAGTTCACACCTCATCAGGGCATGTATGGGACAAACCCAGCCCAGTCTCACAGGAACAAAGGATCCTGGCCTAGGCAGCAACAAAGGATCTGTTGGACTCTCGAGTGAGTCACCTCCCTTCCCTTGGTCAATTTGGGACTATGATGAGGTAATGCTCACCTGACCCTGAAGGGGGGCCAAAGCCAAGAGGGAAGAAAGGACATGATAAAAGGGAGAGACATTTGCCATGCTGGCTCTCTCTTGCACCTCCACCTACAGACACCACACCAAGTGACTGAAGCGCTGATCAAAGGGGAGAGCCTGGCTGAAGGGCAACCAGCCAGCCTCAGGTGAGAAGCATCTAAGTTTGTAAGGGCACTGAAAGTGTTAAGATTAGCTTAGCATGCGTTTTGCTTTTATTTCATTTGACCAAATCTGACTTCTTGTGCTTTGACTTATAATCACTTAACATCTTTCTTTTGTAGTTAATAAATCTGTTTATTCTACCTGAAGCTGTATGTTTGGTATGAAGCGTGTCAGAGACTCCCCTTGGGATAACAAGCCTGGTACATATCAATTTCTTTGTTAAATTGACGAACTCATATAAGCTTGCAGCGTCCAGCAGGCATAACTGGACACTGCAAGACAGAGGTTCCTAGGGTTGTGTCTGGGACCGAAGATATTGGCTAGTGTCTTTCAGTTGCACAATCCAAGCAGCGGCTGGCCAAAAGTGCTCACTCACATAACGGACCAGCTTACATGCCAGAGGCTGTGCGTGAACAGCCCAGGAGTGGGGGTTCTCACAGCAGAGCAGGGTAAGGCTGGCTCCCAGAGTCAAGGATTGGAGTGACCTAGAAGATCACTGGCCAGATAACACCAGGGGAATGTCACAGTGGTGAGGTGCTTCCTGGGGGTACCCAGGATCATGAGGCCTCAGACATACACATGCAATCATGTTTATAAGCAATATCGGAATGTTGTTGTTAGGCAGCTACCTCCGCCGCATCTCCCAGGCTCTTGAGATCAGAAGAAGGTAACACCGAAGAGGCACAGCACTGAAAGCATACAAAGACACACAGTGAGGGAGAGTTGGTATGGCCAGTGGCAGGATCAAATGGAGTGACATGAAGGAATGTCCTCCTTCTGGACCCTGGCCTTGACCTTCCTTGTGTCTAGATTCCTGAGGGCTGCACAAGAGAAAAGGAAAATGTCAGTTTGGCAATGGTACAGTTAACCTCTTGTGACCAGGTGCCTGGAATGGGCACACTGAGAATGCCACACTTCAGGTGGACTGCAAGAAATAAGTCAGACAATCCCCTAAGCTGATGGTTTACTCTATAATTAGATTCACCAGGCTAGTAATAAAAGTATTTCTGCAGTACCCCACTGATTAACCGGAAGCCTCTCTTGGCATTCCAGCCCATGGTTCCCATCCAGACAACCAAGTCTAATATAGTGAGATGTTATTGAAAACCTATTTCACCATATATGAGGTTCTTTCTAAACGCAAAGGATCACATATCCCCAGGTCAATATGAATCTCAGATCTTACCCAGATATCACGCTGTCCACCAATTCTTAGTAAACAAACTAAAGATTTAATAATAAAAGAAGAGAAAGGAGATATAAATGGTTAAGAAATCATATACATACAAGTGATTGCAAAGTCCTTATATCAGGTTTGTAGCAGTAATGGAACAAACTGCTGGTTTGCAGAAGTCTCTCTGGAATCATCCAAACAGATTGGGGGGGTCATCAGACCTTGTTCAAAGTTTCCTTGTTAAAAATCCAGTCCAGAGAAATGAAGCAGAAAATGAAGACAAAATTGAGATATCTCAGGAGTCTTTTATATCCTCTGCCGTGTGTATGGAGATTTATTGCCCCCAAACAAAGCCCACAGCCTCTGTTTGTGGAAAGTTATTGGCCGAAGATGGAGTCCAGGGCCAGATGAGCATATCACATGTCCTTACATGGTTTGCTGACTCACAGAAGGTGGCCATGGACTTCTCAGGAAGAGCTATCTGTGCTGGATGAGTTTATTCAATGGCCCATTGTTAGAGCTGAGTGTCCTTGATGGGCCATCAACACATAGAATTTACAGTAGGGTTAGACAAATATCGAGGGATGTCACCCAGGAATACAACACATGTGTAAGATACAAGTACATAGCCAATATTCATAACTTCAGATACAAGGATAATACATGCATATAAAGAGGATCATCATACTTAGCAAATCATAACTTTCCTATTGACACCTTACATGATACATTTGGACAAGATTCGTTGCAACTGTATAACAGTGGTAGCAATAATGATACAAATAGTCATCATTCTTATACACACCATCACACCTCTGAACTTTTTACAGAAAACAGGCTGGCTGTGTAGACAGACTTCACTGCAGTTTAAAGATTGCTAGAAACACTGAGCTGCAACACTTTACTTTGCAATGGTTCAGCTCTCAAGAGTAGATGCGGCTCAAGTGTCAAACATTAAAACAACATTATTTTAAAAGCATGTGTTGTTGAGGTCAGGGCTAGGAGGACATGGCATTTTGCATGTCTCAGTAAATACAATAGGTCGTGTGTAGACTATTCACTTTTCATATGCAAAATACAGCGGGTACAGAATGGCTATGAATTACACATGATCAATGCTGAGACTGAGTTACCCAAAGGCTTCCCTTGTGCCAGACCTCCTTTCCTTTTTACTGCCCTGCAGGGTTGCTCTAGAATTACAACAGAAGAAAAGATATGGTTCTGAATAAAGGACTCAACCAGCCAGATTGGTTCAGAACATTTCAACTATTGTGACCCTGTCAAGGAGAGAACTGCTATCACTCAGTAGGAGACATTATTCCATACAAAGTATGTCAGAATAAAGCCAATTCGTTTACAGAGTAAAATACGTCTTAGTTGCTCATTCAATAGGAATGACATTTTCTTCAGTCAGATGTTTTGATGCAGATTGATGTCATGGCTAATCGTTGTATAAATAGAAGAACAGGAGTACTTGTGGCACCTTAGAGACTAACAAATTTATTAGAGCATAAGCTTTTGTGGACTACAGCCCACTTCTTTGGATGCATATAAATGATTGTATAAATGATTGAGCTCTTTCTCCTAAAATGTATGCTTCTGCATTAATGTGTGCTGAGCCCCCTCCATGCTGAGAAAGGTAAAGGGGTGGTTTCTTCCAGGGGCAGCAATGGGCAGGGACGTCCAATGAATCTGGACGTCCAATGAATCTGGACGTCCAGGGAATGGGGGAGAACAGGAGACTCTGTGCTCCTGGCAAACCTCCAAGATCCACATAGATCATAGGAAAACTGTGGTGTTTTATGGGTCAACCCCCTGCCTGTCCTGGCAAGTGGATAATATCCCTGCCCCAGAGAATATTTTGGGGAACATGCATTGAGGGGAATGTTGTGGAGTTGTCCTTCTCATAGGGCCACCTCCTTCTGCAACAGGGTGTGATTTCAACTCCCTACCCCTACTGAGATCTATTCAAATACTAGATAATCTCCCAAGTGAAAGCCCCATTGGTTGAGATGTTGAAAACCAGACTGCACTAAGCAGTGGAATACATAAACTAAGCAAGAATCCTGCATTGCTAGGGAGATGACTAGAATGACCTAACAGAGTGTTGCCACCTCTAACTGCAACAATTGTCTGAAATAGTGTTACTCACTTTATACAACTGTTTACTGAGAATTGATGTTAGAGGAAAGAACACTGGTGCTAAAGGAAAAGGTAAAGATAAAAGGCTTTTATTCTGTGCTTTATCTTCAACAAGATGTATTGTGACAGGTTTCAGAGTGGTAGCCGTGTTAGTCTGTATCAGCAAAAAGAACAGGAGTATTTGTGGCATCTTAGAGACTAACAAATTTATTTGGGCATAAGCTTTCATGGGCTAAAGACCACTTCATCAGATGCATGCAGTGGAAAATACAGTAGGAAGATATATATATACAGAGAACATGAAAAAAATGGGTGTTGCCATATCAACTCTAATGAGACTAATCAATTAAGTTGGGCTATTATCAGCAGGAGGAAAAAAAATCAGGATGGCCCATTTCAAACAGTTGGCAAGAAGGTGTGAGTAATAGTAGGGGGAAAATTAGCATGGGGAAATAGTTTTTACTTTGTGTAATGACCCATCCACTCCCAGTCTTTATTCAAGCCTAATTTAATGGGGTCCAGTTTGCAAATTAATTCCAGTTCTGCAGTTTCTCGTTGGAGTCTGTTTTTGAAGTTTTTTTGTTGCAGAATTGCGACTTTCAGGTCTGTAATTGAGTGACCAGGGAGGTTGAAGTGTCCTCCGACTGGTTTTTGAATGTTACAATTCTTGACGTCTGATTTGTGTCCATTTATTCTTTTGCATAGAGACAGTCCGGTTTGGCTAATGTACATGGCAGAGGGGCATTGCTGGCACATGATGGCATATATCACATTGGTAGATGTGCAGGTGAACGAGCCTCTGATGGTGTGGCTGATGTGATTAGATCCTATGATGGTGTCCCTTGAATAGATATGTGGACAGAGTTAGCAACGGGCTTTGTTGCAAGGATAGGTTCCTGGGTTAGTGTTTTTGTTGTGTGGTGTGTGGTTGCTGGTGAGTATTTGCTTCAGGTTGGGGACTGTCTGTGAGGACTGGGCTGTCTCCCAAAGTCTGTGAGAGTGAGGGATCGTCCTTCAGGATAGGTTGTAGATCCTTGATGATGCGCTGGAGAGGTTTTAGTTGGGGGCTGAAGATGACGGCTAGTGGCGTTCTGTTACTTTCTTTGTTGGGCCTGTCCTGGAGTAGGTGACTTCTGGGTATTCTTCTGGCTCTGTCAATCTGTTTCTTCACTTCAGCAGGTGGGTACTGTAGTTTTAAGAATGCTTGCTAGAGATCTTGTAGGTGTTTGTCTCTGTCTGAGGGATTGGAGCAAATGTGGTTGTATTTTAGAGCTTGGCTGTAGACAATGGATCGTGTGATGTGTATTGTGTGTGACATTGCAGATATGTGTCACTATATTCATAATATAAAGCCAGGTTCTGATTTACACTAAAGCCCCTTTACACCACTCTAGTTCTCAATTATGTAGAATCATAATTTAAAACATGGGCATAAGTGGTGTAAAGGGGCCTTAGTGTAAGTGAGAATCTGTTTCATACTGTGTTAAATGATGATTTTGCATCAGATTGAAGATTTAGTTCATTGAGATGTACACCACCAGTTGGTACATCTGAAGTTAATCCTAAAAGACACCAGAGTGACATGACTGTTAAAACCTAATATCTCCTCAAAGCCAGATTCTGCCAGTGGCACCCCTGTCATACCAGACTGACTCCACTGGCGTCTTCAGTATTACTCCAGATTTACACATTTGGTCCTCAGCTTGCATGCTACGCACCTTGCAATATACGATCAAGCTTTTCATGAGTGATTTAAAAAAATATCGGAGCTTAATGAAACCACAAGAACTATGACTCCTTAGATACCATTTGTAATTAATTTTGATAACCTGAGCCATTAGTATAAAAATGATTCCTACAGCAACTTAAAGTCAGGTTGAGGAGTTGGAGTTGCTAATTGGCATGCAGTGTGAGTAGCTCATTAGACTGCTTCTATCTCTATGGTAACATAACTGTCATTTTACATTGATAACACAGTGCTGAGATATTTTTTTATTTCTTGTTCTCCCTTCCAGCACCTTGTGTTTATGTAATTATGTTTTTTAAAATATATAGCTCCTGGACCAAGAGACGCATAGGGAAAGGAAGCATTGCTCACCTCAACTCAGCATAGGAGTTCCAGAACAAAAATTGCATACATGCCTTCCTTTTGTGTTCTGTGCTCTGCAATCTGAAAAAATGCATAGAATTGAATTATATTTGAGATTGTATAAAATATTACAAACACAAAAATCCATTAAAAGAACATAAAGGTTTCCAGTCCATTTGCTTTCTAGTATCTAATTTTTATTTACGATTTTAGATGGTACAGAAACATCTTATTCTGCCCTCTACATTTTGCCTTAGTGATAGAGAATGTTAATGATAAAATCATGTTATCCCTTTCATTGGACATCTACAAAGGAATACCATATGCTAGTATTGTTAACTGGGTACTGTGGACAGAATCTACTCAATACCTCAATTAATAATCAGAGATTAACACTGTACACATTTGAGGATTGTTAAAACAAGGGTTAGCCAGAGTGTGCCAAAAAATGCAACCACACTCACAAATGAATATGATAAGAACTGAAGCACAACGGATGAATGTGTTAGGGGAATGATCCACACCAGAGCTAAATCAAATTCATGAATTTTTCATAACCTCTTCTCCATTCTTTTAGTGAATTCATTAAAATTACTATTATGGAGCTATTAAAAGAAATCTCTCCTAATTGAAGAGATGGGATTATTCCCAGAGCCTTTTAAAAATATTTTTAGTTCCCCTAGTGTTAATTCTCTTTGCAAATGAACTCACTTCATCACTTATTCATATTTCCTCTAATGCAGATAGACAAAGAGAATAAAGGAGCTATTTCTAATATGAGTTCAATCATAGAGTCTTTTAAAACAAATGGTCATTTTAAAACTAGATCAGGTATCGCAAATTCCAAATTCTGCGAAGTTTACTGTACCATACATTGACACATGCTACACAGAGAGAATTCCATACTTAATGCTGCTGTGAGCCCCTTTCCTGCAGTCTGATCAAACACGGGCACCCACAGGGAGTCCTGCTGACTTCAATGGGGAGAGAGGCAATCCCTCCGGAAGGCTGGACCCAGGTCATATAGGGCTTTCTAGGTCATAACCAACACATTAAACTCCACTCACAGACCAATAGGCATCTCTGAGTACAGATCCCAGACCACGGGTGTCATATGCTCCCAAAGAGATGCCCTGCTCAGAAGGTGAATTACTACATTCTGCACTACCATCAAACTCCTAGTGATCTTAAAGTATAGCTCCATATAGAATACTTTGTAACAGTTGTTACCTATCAGCTCTGTGTTCTTAGGGTGACCAGACAGCAAGTGTGAAAAATCAGGACGGGGTGGGGGCGTAATAGGTGCCTACATAAAAAAAAGACCCAAAAATCAGGACTGTCCCTATAAAATCGGGACATCTGGTCACCCTATGTGTTCTTGAGGAACCAGGGCACAGTGTCCAGCCTGTCTGATTTATGAAAGACTTTCCCCCCCACCAGCCTCTGCTTGAACCAAAACTGATCAGAAGAAAGACTTACAAAAAGCAATGAAAAGGCAGTCGGAGACACACCTAAACCCCGTTGGACAAGAGTGACAAGATTAAGGCAACTCCCCTAGCCTCATTTGCATCGAAGATGGGACAGGGAGGCATCTCCATTAGCATACAGAATAGAGAACAGAGATTCCAAGGCAAGAACTGCACTGAACTCTGGGACCAGAAAAGCAGGGAAGCACTGCATGATGGGGGATCTCTGCTCCAGATGTTAATGAACCCACGCCTGCACACACCCAGCTCAGCAGTTATCAGACCAATTCTAGTAATAAATCCTTTATTGGTATCCAAAATACTGAAGTTGCCTAATTGCATTGTGAGCTCCCTCTAAGGAACACCGCCCATAGCCAGGAATTATCAGTTCCTATTGTCTAGCCTGAACAAAACATCTTTGGTATACTCCCTTGAGCCATCAGTTTACACATAAACAAATCTAGTGTTCTCCCTGGAACCATTGTTCTTTCCCTACAAAAACCCCTACCCACGCTCAAGTAAGTGCTCCGATGCCTGGATTCAAAATCTGCATCCGTTCCATTGGGATTTCATCTTCTCCTGACTGATCGTGCTGGGGGCTGTGCCTGTCTCCAGCACTCTGGACCCTCAGCTACCACCACCACCTGGGACCCCCATTTGATTCAAGCTTCACGGCGTGGTGAGAAGCCAACTCTCTCTCTCTTTCTCTCTCTAAGTATAGCCATCTGACCCTGACTTATTATAGTTTTCTAAACCTGACTTTTGTAATCAAATTTAAGCTAGATTTAATATTGTAACTGTTTTGTTTGTTTGGCTCCCCTTGTATGGTTATCACCTGGCAATAAATAACTTTCATGGTTAAGCTGGTTGCTTCTCTCTCTCTCTCTCTCTCTCTCTCTCTCTGCAGCAATGCTCCTCAAACCTAAGCTAAAGATCCCTGAAGCACCCAAAAATCCTGTGGGGTTTGCTCATCAAATGAGTTACTACCAGAACAATTGTAACATGAAAGTTGGGATAGGGACGTGCTGAACCTGGGGCAGATGAGGGTGGCAGCTTGGAAGTGCTGCTCGACCCAGCCGACTGAGTCCAGGGACATATAAGGATGACAGCTTGGGAGTCCTGATTAACCCAGTCCTCTCAGACGTGCTCTGTTAATGTGTGTGTGTGTGTACTCATCTGATTCTGGGGCTGGAGGAACCCAACCCTAGGGAACTTAAGCCCTGCAGGATAGCTCCACTGGGAGCGAACTTGCAGAAGGCAGAAGTAGAGCTCCATATGAGTGACAAGTGACACAAGCAGTACATGGATAGAATTACAGAAACCCTCCCAAGAAGAGTAACCCTAATAAATGAGCATACCCCAAAGTAACAGGCAAATCTGGTAACACAGTCAAATCTTAAGAAAACAACAGCATGCGTAACAAGCGCTGCATTTGAAAAGAAAGGATTATGAAATACATGATTATAAAATGTGTTCTCATGATGTTGACAGTACAATAATAGTCTTATGTGTTAAAGTTTATAATTGCTTTGTAATTGGTTGCTCACAGATAATTCCTATTAAGTATTTTAAAATCGTCTACGCCTGCTGACTTACTTTCATAACTATGGACCTACCAAATTCACATCCATGAAAAATGCATAACAGACTGTGAAATATGGTCTCCCCCTCCTGTGAAATCTTCTCTTTTGTGTGCTTTTACCATATACTATCCAGATTTCACAGGGGGAAACCAGAGTTTCTCAAATTGGGGATCCTGACCCGAAAGGGAGTTGCAGGGGGGGTGTCACAAGGTTATTTTAGGGGGATTGCGGTATTGCCACCCTTACTTCTGTGCTGCCTTCAGAGCTGGGTGGTCGGTGAGCGGCGGTTGTTGCCTGGGCGCCCAGTTCTGAAGGCAGCGCCCCGCCAGCAGCAGTGCAGAAGTAAGGGTGACAGTACAATACCATGCCACCCTTACTTCTGTGCTGCCTTTAGAGCTGGGCGGCCAGAAAGTGGCGGCTGCTGACTGAAGGCCCAGTTGTGCAGCCAGCAGTGCAGAAGTAAGGGTAACAATACCATACCATGCCATTCTTACTTCTGTGCTGCTGCTGGCGGCAGCTCTGCCTTCAGAGCTGAGCTCCCAGCCCACAGCCGCCACTCTCCAGCTGTCCAGCTCTGAAGACTGTCGCCGCCAGCAGCAGTGCAGAAGTAAGGGTTGCAGTACTGCAACCCCCCCATATGATAACTTTGCTAGCCCCTCCTCCCACACACACTCAACTCCTTTTTGGGTCAGGACCCCTACAGTTACAACACCATGAAATTTCAGATTTAAAGAGCTGAAATCATGAAATTTATTATTTTTCAATCCTATGACTGCGAAATTGACCAAAATGGACTGTGAATTTGGTAGGGCCCTACTCATAACACAGTGCTAATCTAGCATTAACCATCCTGTTTAGATAAATGAGACATACATTATGCAGCAATGGAAGTCATTGAAGCTATATAGATTTGAACAGCTCTGATAAAGCTGCTCTGTATTTTTAAAGTCAGGGGCTGTTTTCTGGTTTTCTAACAATGCCTGGTTAGTAATTCATTGATGTCTGTAATAGACTTGGATTCCCACTGACTTCACTGGAGCCAGGATTTCCCACTAGGTAGTTACTAAGTATTGATTATTATTATTACTTATTGTTAGGATTATTTGTATTCTGTCTTTCCTGAGGCGAGCAGGCCCCATAGCATTTCTTAATGTCTTGGGAACTGCATAACAATGACCTTTCCACACTCCCCAGACAAATCATATAGTGATAAAGTGAACACCTGCATACCTCCTTAATGCACACACTCTTAATAAAGACACTAGAGCTGTGGTAGCAGTGCTGAAGTCAGCATAATTCAACACAGTGGTTCCTCATCCCTCACTGACGGACTGTCAAATTTATGGATGAAAAATGTGATGCTAGAGGAAAGTGGCAGTGCTCTTATCCATCTGCAGAGATGCACTGCTGGAACATGCATCTGGTGCCCTTCTGAATGTCCCTTCCCCAATGACACTGCCAGTGCTGCACATATGTAACTGATTCACAATCATAGAGGCCATATGGTCATTTTAAAAACCAGATTTCCAATAATACACCAATGCTCAAGCAAGATAAATATGAATGAAATGACAGAGACGGTAAATCCAGGGTAGCTAAAATGCAGTGCAGTGCAGCCCTTGGGATGCTGTCATGTGACTGTCCTCATCTGTAATGAGCAGGTGTGTCAGTCAAAGACTAAAGGTCCCAGCATGAGAGACTGAAACTTTTGATATTAAGATGGAGTATTGCATGGTATCAAGTATCAGAGGGGTACCCGTGTTAGTCTGAATCTGTAAAAAGCAACAGAGGGTCCTGTGGCACCTTTGAGACTAACAGAAGTATTGGGAGCATAAGCTTTCATGGGTAAGAACCTCACTTCTTCAGATGCAAGGGTCTTCACTTGCATCTGAAGAAGTGAGGTTCTTACCCATGAAAGCTTATGCTCCCAAT